>NW_027412527.1:20000-93926 GCF_025532065.1 Leptinotarsa decemlineata | reverse complement strand
AAAAAAAAAAAAAAAAAAAAAAAAAAAAAAAAAAAAAAAAAAAAAAAAAAAAAAAAAAAAAAAAAAAAAAAAAAAAAAAAAAAAAAAAAAAAAAAAAAAAAAAAAAAAAAAAAAAAAAAAAAAAAAAAAAAAAAAAAAAAAAAAAAAAAAAAAAAAAAAAAAAAAAAAAAAAAAAAAAAAAAAAAAAAAAAAAAAAAAAAAAAAAAAAAAAAAAAAAAAAAAAAAAAAAAAAAAAAAAAAAAAAAAAAAAAAAAAAAAAAAAAAAAAAAAAAAAAAAAAAAAAAAAAAAAAAAAAAAAAAAAAAAAAAAAAATAAAAAAAAAAAAAAAAAAAAAAAAAAAAAAAAAAAAAAAAAAAAAAAAAAAAAAAAAAAAAAAAAAAAAAAAAAAAAAAAAAAAAAAAAAAAAAAAAAAAAAAAAAAAAAAAAAAAAAAAAAAAAAAATAAAAAAAAAAAAAAAAAAAAAAAAAAAAAAAAAAAAAAAAAAAAAAAAAAAAAAAAAAAAAAAAAAAAAAAAAAAAAAAAAAAAAAAAAAAAAAAAAAAAAAAAAAAAAAAAAAAAAAAAAAAAAAAAAAAAAAAAAAAAAAAAAAAAAAAAAAAAAAAAAAAAAAAAAAAAAAAAAAAAAAAAAAAAAAAAAAAAAAAAAAAAAAAAAAAAAAAAAAAAAAAAAAAAAAAAAAAAAAAAAAAAAAAAAAAAAAAAAATAAAAAAAAAAAAAAAAAAAAAAAAAAAAAAAAAAAAAAAAAAAAAAAAAAAAAAAAAAAAAAAAAAAAAAAAAAAAAAAAAAAAAAAAAAAAAAAAAAAAAAAAAAAAAAAAAAAAAAAAAAAAAAAAAAAAAAAAAAAAAAAAAAAAAAAAAAAAAAAAAAAAAAAAAAAAAAAAAAAAAAAAAAAAAAAAAAAAAAAAAAAAAAAAAAAAAAAAAAAAAAAAAAAAAAAAAAAAAAAAAAAAAAAAAAAAAAAAAAAAAAAAAAAAAAAAAAAAAAAAAAAAAAAAAAAAAAAAAAAAAAAAAAAAAAAAAAAAAAAAAAAAAAAAAAAAAAAAAAAAAAAAAAAAAAAAAAAAAAAAAAAAAAAAAAAAAAAAAAAAAAAAAAAAAAAAAAAAAAAAAAAAAAAAAAAAAAAAAAAAAAAAAAAAAAAAAAAAAAAAAAAAAAAAAAAAAAAAAAAAAAAAAAAAAAAAAAAAAAAAAAAAAAAAAAAAAAAAAAAAAAAAAAAAAAAAAAAAAAAAAAAAAAAAAAAAAAAAAAAAAAAAAAAAAAAAAAAAAAAAAAAAAAAAAAAAAAAAAAAAAAAAAAAAAAAAAAAAAAAAAAAAAAAAAAAAAAAAAAAAAAAAAAAAAAAAAAAAAAAAAAAAAAAAAAAAAAAAAAAAAAAAAAAAAAAAAAAAAAAAAAAAAAAAAAAAAAAAAAAAAAAAAAAAAAAAAAAAAAAAAAAAAAAAAAAAAAAAAAAAAAAAAAAAAAAAAAAAAAAAAAAAAAAAAATAAAAAAAAAAAAAAAAAAAAAAAAAAAAAAAAAAAAAAAAAAAAAAAAAAAAAAAAAAAAAAAAAAAAAAAAAAAAAAAAAAAAAAAAAAAAAAAAAAAAAAAAAAAAAAAAAAAAAAAAAAAAAAAAAAAAAAAAAAAAAAAAAAAAAAAAAAAAAAAAAAAAAAAAAAAAAAAAAAAAAAAAAAAAAAAAAAAAAAAAAAAAAAAAAAAAAAAAAAAAAAAAAAAAAAAAAAAAAAAAAAAAAAAAAAAAAAAAAAAAAAAAAAAAAAAAAAAAAAAAAAAAAAAAAAAAAAAAAAAAAAAAAAAAAAAAAAAAAAAAAAAAAAAAAAAAAAAAAAAAAAAAAAAAAAAAAAAAAAAAAAAAAAAAAAAAAAAAAAAAAAAAAAAAAAAAAAAAAAAAAAAAAAAAAAAAAAAAAAAAAAAAAAAAAAAAAAAAAAAAAAAAAAAAAAAAAAAAAAAAAAAAAAAAAAAAAAAAAAAAAAAAAAAAAAAAAAAAAAAAAAAAAAAAAAAAAAAAAAAAAAAAAAAAAAAAAAAAAAAAAAAAAAAAAAAAAAAAAAAAAAAAAAAAAAAAAAAAAAAAAAAAAAAAAAAAAAAAAAAAAAAAAAAAAAAAAAAAAAAAAAAAAAAAAAAAAAAAAAAAAAAAAAAAAAAAAAAAAAAAAAAAAAAAAAAAAGAAAAAAAAAAAAAAAAAAAAAAAAAAAAAAAAAAAAAAAAAAAAAAAAAAAAAAAAAAAAAAAAAAAAAAAAAAAAAAAAAGAAAAAAAAAAAAAAAAAAAAAAAAAAAAAAAAAAAAAAAAAAAAAAAAAAAAAAAAAAAAAAAAAAAAAAAAAAAAAAAAAAAAAAAAAAAAAAAAAAAAAAAAAAAAAAAAAAAAAAAAAAAAAAAAAAAAAAAAAAAAAAAAAAAAAAAAAAAAAAAAAAAAAAAAAAAAAAAAAAAAAAAAAAAAAAAAAAAAAAAAAAAAAAAAAAAAAAAAAAAAAAAAAAAAAAAAAAAAAAAAAAAAAAAAAAAAAAAAAAAAAAAAAAAAAAAAAAAAAAAAAAAAAAAAAAAAAAAAAAAAAAAAAAAAAAAAAAAAAAAAAAAAAAAAAAAAAAAAAAAAAAAAAAAAAAAAAAAAAAAAAAAAAAAAAAAAAAAAAAAAAAAAAAAAAAAAAAAAAAAAAAAAAAAAAAAAAAAAAAAAAAAAAAAAAAAAAAAAAAAAAAAAAAAAAAAAAAAAAAAAAAAAAAAAAAAAAAAAAAAAAAAAAAAAAAAAAAAAAAAAAAAAAAAAAAAAAAAAAAAAAAAAAAAAAAAAAAAAAAAAAAAAAAAAAAAAAAAAAAAAAAAAAAAAAAAAAAAAAAAAAAAAAAAAAAAAAAAAAAAAAAAAAAAAAAAAAAAAAAAAAAAAAAAAAAAAAAAAAAAAAAAAAAAAAAAAAAAAAAAAAAAAAAAAAAAAAAAAAAAAAAAAAAAAAAAAAAAAAAAAAAAAAAAAAAAAAAAAAAAAAAAAAAAAAAAAAAAAAAAAAAAAAAAAAAAAAAAAAAAAAAAAAAAAAAAAAAAAAAAAAAAAAAAAAAAAAAAAAAAAAAAAAAAAAAAAAAAAAAAAAAAAAAAAAAAAAAAAAAAAAGAAAAAAAAAAAAAAAAAAAAAAAAAAAAAAAAAAAAAAAAAAAAAAAAAAAAAAAAAAAAAAAAAAAAAAAAAAAAAAAAAAAAAAAAAAAAAAAAAAAAAAAAAAAAAAAAAAAAAAAAAAAAAAAAAAAAAAAAAAAAAAAAAAAAAAAAAAAAAAAAAAAAAAAAAAAAAAAAAAAAAAAAAAAAAAAAAAAAAAAAAAAAAAAAAAAAAAAAAAAAAAAAAAAAAAAAAAAAAAAAAAAAAAAAAAAAAAAAAAAAAAAAAAAAAAAAAAAAAAAAAAAAAAAAAAAAAAAAAAAAAAAAAAAAAAAAAAAAAAAAAAAAAAAAAAAAAAAAAAAAAAAAAAAAAAAAAAAAAAAAAAAAAAAAAAAAAAAAAAAAAAAAAAAAAAAAAAAAAAAAAAAAAAAAAAAAAAAAAAAAAAAAAAAAAAAAAAAAAAAAAAAAAAAAAAAAAAAAAAAAAAAAAAAAAAAAAAAAAAAAAAAAAAAAAAAAAAAAAAAAAAAAAAAAAAAAAAAAAAAAAAAAAAAAAAAAAAAAAAAAAAAAAAAAAAAAAAAAAAAAAAAAAAAAAAAAAAAAAAAAAAAAAAAAAAAAAAAAAAAAAAAAAAAAAAAAAAAAAAAAAAAAAAAAAAAAAAAAAAAAAAAAAAAAAAAAAAAAAAAAAAAAAAAAAAAAAAAAAAAAAAAAAAAAAAAAAAAAAAAAAAAAAAAAAAAAAAAAAAAAAAAAAAAAAAAAAAAAAAAAAAAAAAAAAAAAAAAAAAAAAAAAAAAAAAAAAAAAAAAAAAAAAAAAAAAAAAAAAAAAAAAAAAAAAAAAAAAAAAAAAAAAAAAAAAAAAAAAAAAAAAAAAAAAAAAAAAAAAAAAAAAAAAAAAAAAAAAAAAAAAAAAAAAAAAAAAAAAAAAAAAAAAAAAAAAAAAAAAAAAAAAAAAAAAAAAAAAAAAAAAAAAAAAAAAAAAAAAAAAAAAAAAAAAAAAAAAAAAAAAAAAAAAAAAAAAAAAAAAAAAAAAAAAAAAAAAAAAAAAAAAAAAAAAAAAAAAAAAAAAAAAAAAAAAAAAAAAAAAAAAAAAAAAAAAAAAAAAAAAAAAAAAAAAAAAAAAAAAAAAAAAAAAAAAAAAAAAAAAAAAAAAAAAAAAAAAAAAAAAAAAAAAAAAAAAAAAAAAAAAAAAAAAAAAAAAAAAAAAAAAAAAAAAAAAAAAAAAAAAAAAAAAAAAAAAAAAAAAAAAAAAAAAAAAAAAAAAAAAAAAAAAAAAAAAAAAAAAAAAAAAAAAAAAAAAAAAAAAAAAAAAAAAAAAAAAAAAAAAAAAAAAAAAAAAAAAAAAAAAAAAAAAAAAAAAAAAAAAAAAAAAAAAAAAAAAAAAAAAAAAAAAAAAAAAAAAAAAAAAAAAAAAAAAAAAAAAAAAAAAAAAAAAAAAAAAAAAAAAAAAAAAAAAAAAAAAAAAAAAAAAAAAAAAAAAAAAAAAAAAAAAAAAAAAAAAAAAAAAAAAAAAAAAAAAAAAAAAAAAAAAAAAAAAAAAAAAAAAAAAAAAAAAAAAAAAAAAAAAAAAAAAAAAAAAAAAAAAAAAAAAAAAAAAAAAAAAAAAAAAAAAAAAAAAAAAAAAAAAAAAAAAAAAAAAAAAAAAAAAAAAAAAAAAAAAAAAAAAAAAAAAAAAAAAAAAAAAAAAAAAAAAAAAAAAAAAAAAAAAAAAAAAAAAAAAAAAAAAAAAAAAAAAAAAAAAAAAAAAAAAAAAAAAAAAAAAAAAAAAAAAAAAAAAAAAAAAAAAAAAAAAAAAAAAAAAAAAAAAAAAAAAAAAAAAAAAAAAAAAAAAAAAAAAAAAAAAAAAAAAAAAAAAAAAAAAAAAAAAAAAAAAAAAAAAAAAAAAAAAAAAAAAAAAAAAAAAAAAAAAAAAAAAAAAAAAAAAAAAAAAAAAAAAAAAAAAAAAAAAAAAAAAAAAAAAAAAAAAAAAAAAAAAAAAAAAAAAAAAAAAAAAAAAAAAAAAAAAAAAAAAAAAAAAAAAAAAAAAAAAAAAAAAAAAAAAAAAAAAAAAAAAAAAAAAAAAAAAAAAAAAAAAAAAAAAAAAAAAAAAAAAAAAAAAAAAAAAAAAAAAAAAAAAAAAAAAAAAAAAAAAAAAAAAAAAAAAAAAAAAAAAAAAAAAAAAAAAAAAAAAAAAAAAAAAAAAAAAAAAAAAAAAAAAAAAAAAAAAAAAAAAAAAAAAAAAAAAAAAAAAAAAAAAAAAAAAAAAAAAAAAAAAAAAAAAAAAAAAAAAAAAAAAAAAAAAAAAAAAAAAAAAAAAAAAAAAAAAAAAAAAAAAAAAAAAAAAAAAAAAAAAAAAAAAAAAAAAAAAAAAAAAAAAAAAAAAAAAAAAAAAAAAAAAAAAAAAAAAAAAAAAAAAAAAAAAAAAAAAAAAAAAAAAAAAAAAAAAAAAAAAAAAAAAAAAAAAAAAAAAAAAAAAAAAAAAAAAAAAAAAAAAAAAAAAAAAAAAAAAAAAAAAAAAAAAAAAAAAAAAAAAAAAAAAAAAAAAAAAAAAAAAAAAAAAAAAAAAAAAAAAAAAAAAAAAAAAAAAAAAAAAAAAAAAAAAAAAAAAAAAAAAAAAAAAAAAAAAAAAAAAAAAAAAAAAAAAAAAAAAAAAAAAAAAAAAAAAAAAAAAAAAAAAAAAAAAAAAAAAAAAAAAAAAAAAAAAAAAAAAAAAAAAAAAAAAAAAAAAAAAAAAAAAAAAAAAAAAAAAAAAAAAAAAAAAAAAAAAAAAAAAAAAAAAAAAAAAAAAAAAAAAAAAAAAAAAAAAAAAAAAAAAAAAAAAAAAAAAAAAAAAAAAAAAAAAAAAAAAAAAAAAAAAAAAAAAAAAAAAAAAAAAAAAAAAAAAAAAAAAAAAAAAAAAAAAAAAAAAAAAAAAAAAAAAAAAAAAAAAAAAAAAAAAAAAAAAAAAAAAAAAAAAAAAAAAAAAAAAAAAAAAAAAAAAAAAAAAAAAAAAAAAAAAAAAAAAAAAAAAAAAAAAAAAAAAAAAAAAAAAAAAAAAAAAAAAAAAAAAAAAAAAAAAAAAAAAAAAAAAAAAAAAAAAAAAAAAAAAAAAAAAAAAAAAAAAAAAAAAAAAAAAAAAAAAAAAAAAAAAAAAAAAAAAAAAAAAAAAAAAAAAAAAAAAAAAAAAAAAAAAAAAAAAAAAAAAAAAAAAAAAAAAAAAAAAAAAAAAAAAAAAAAAAAAAAAAAAAAAAAAAAAAAAAAAAAAAAAAAAAAAAAAAAAAAAAAAAAAAAAAAAAAAAAAAAAAAAAAAAAAAAAAAAAAAAAAAAAAAAAAAAAAAAAAAAAAAAAAAAAAAAAAAAAAAAAAAAAAAAAAAAAAAAAAAAAAAAAAAAAAAAAAAAAAAAAAAAAAAAAAAAAAAAAAAAAAAAAAAAAAAAAAAAAAAAAAAAAAAAAAAAAAAAAAAAAAAAAAAAAAAAAAAAAAAAAAAAAAAAAAAAAAAAAAAAAAAAAAAAAAAAAAAAAAAAAAAAAAAAAAAAAAAAAAAAAAAAAAAAAAAAAAAAAAAAAAAAAAAAAAAAAAAAAAAAAAAAAAAAAAAAAAAAAAAAAAAAAAAAAAAAAAAAAAAAAAAAAAAAAAAAAAAAAAAAAAAAAAAAAAAAAAAAAAAAAAAAAAAAAAAAAAAAAAAAAAAAAAAAAAAAAAAAAAAAAAAAAAAAAAAAAAAAAAAAAAAAAAAAAAAAAAAAAAAAAAAAAAAAAAAAAAAAAAAAAAAAAAAAAAAAAAAAAAAAAAAAAAAAAAAAAAAAAAAAAAAAAAAAAAAAAAAAAAAAAAAAAAAAAAAAAAAAAAAAAAAAAAAAAAAAAAAAAAAAAAAAAAAAAAAAAAAAAAAAAAAAAAAAAAAAAAAAAAAAAAAAAAAAAAAAAAAAAAAAAAAAAAAAAAAAAAAAAAAAAAAAAAAAAAAAAAAAAAAAAAAAAAAAAAAAAAAAAAAAAAAAAAAAAAAAAAAAAAAAAAATAAAAAAAAAAAAAAAAAAAAAAAAAAAAAAAAAAAAAAAAAAAAAAAAAAAAAAAAAAAAAAAAAAAAAAAAAAAAAAAAAAAAAAAAAAAAAAAAAAAAAAAAAAAAAAAAAAAAAAAAAAAAAAAAAAAAAAAAAAAAAAAAAAAAAAAAAAAAAAAAAAAAAAAAAAAAAAAAAAAAAAAAAAAAAAAAAAAAAAAAAAAAAAAAAAAAAAAAAAAAAAAAAAAAAAAAAAAAAAAAAAAAAAAAAAAAAAAAAAAAAAAAAAAAAAAAAAAAAAAAAAAAAAAAAAAAAAAAAAAAAAAAAAAAAAAAAAAAAAAAAAAAAAAAAAAAAAAAAAAAAAAAAAAAAAAAAAAAAAAAAAAAAAAAAAAAAAAAAAAAAAAAAAAAAAAAAAAAAAAAAAAAAAAAAAAAAAAAAAAAAAAAAAAAAAAAAAAAAAAAAAAAAAAAAAAAAAAAAAAAAAAAAAAAAAAAAAAAAAAAAAAAAAAAAAAAAAAAAAAAAAAAAAAAAAAAAAAAAAAAAAAAAAAAAAAAAAAAAAAAAAAAAAAAAAAAAAAAAAAAAAAAAAAAAAAAAAAAAAAAAAAAAAAAAAATAAAAAAAAAAAAAAAAAAAAAAAAAAAAAAAAAAAAAAAAAAAAAAAAAAAAAAAAAAAAAAAAAAAAAAAAAAAAAAAAAAAAAAAAAAAAAAAAAAAAAAAAAAAAAAAAAAAAAAAAAAAAAAAAAAAAAAAAAAAAAAAAAAAAAAAAAAAAAAAAAAAAAAAAAAAAAAAAAAAAAAAAAAAAAAAAAAAAAAAAAAAAAAAAAAAAAAAAAAAAAAAAAAAAAAAAAAAAAAAAAAAAAAAAAAAAAAAAAAAAAAAAAAAAAAAAAAAAAAAAAAAAAAAAAAAAAAAAAAAAAAAAAAAAAAAAAAAAAAAAAAAAAAAAAAAAAAAAAAAAAAAAAAAAAAAAAAAAAAAAAAAAAAAAAAAAAAAAAAAAAAAAAAAAAAAAAAAAAAAAAAAAAAAAAAAAAAAAAAAAAAAAAAAAAAAAAAAAAAAAAAAAAAAAAAAAAAAAAAAAAAAAAAAAAAAAAAAAAAAAAAAAAAAAAAAAAAAAAAAAAAAAAAAAAAAAAAAAAAAAAAAAAAAAAAAAAAAAAAAAAAAAAAAAAAAAAAAAAAAAAAAAAAAAAAAAAAAAAAAAAAAAAAAAAAAAAAAAAAAAAAAAAAAAAAAAAAAAAAAAAAAAAAAAAAAAAAAAAAAAAAAAAAAAAAAAAAAAAAAAAAAAAAAAAAAAAAAAAAAAAAAAAAAAAAAAAAAAAAAAAAAAAAAAAAAAAAAAAAAAAAAAAAAAAAAAAAAAAAAAAAAAAAAAAAAAAAAAAAAAAAAAAAAAAAAAAAAAAAAAAAAAAAAAAAAAAAAAAAAAAAAAAAAAAAAAAAAAAAAAAAAAAAAAAAAAAAAAAAAAAAAAAAAAAAAAAAAAAAAAAAAAAAAAAAAAAAAAAAAAAAAAAAAAAAAAAAAAAAAAAAAAAAAAAAAAAAAAAAAAAAAAAAAAAAAAAAAAAAAAAAAAAAAAAAAAAAAAAAAAAAAAAAAAAAAAAAAAAAAAAAAAAAAAAAAAAAAAAAAAAAAAAAAAAAAAAAAAAAAAAAAAAAAAAAAAAAAAAAAAAAAAAAAAAAAAAAAAAAAAAAAAAAAAAAAAAAAAAAAAAAAAAAAAAAAAAAAAAAAAAAAAAAAAAAAAAAAAAAAAAAAAAAAAAAAAAAAAAAAAAAAAAAAAAAAAAAAAAAAAAAAAAAAAAAAAAAAAAAAAAAAAAAAAAAAAAAAAAAAAAAAAAAAAAAAAAAAAAAAAAAAAAAAAAAAAAAAAAAAAAAAAAAAAAAAAAAAAAAAAAAAAAAAAAAAAAAAAAAAAAAAAAAAAAAAAAAAAAAAAAAAAAAAAAAAAAAAAAAAAAAAAAAAAAAAAAAAAAAAAAAAAAAAAAAAAAAAAAAAAAAAAAAAAAAAAAAAAAAAAAAAAAAAAAAAAAAAAAAAAAAAAAAAAAAAAAAAAAAAAAAAAAAAAAAAAAAAAAAAAAAAAAAAAAAAAAAAAAAAAAAAAAAAAAAAAAAAAAAAAAAAAAAAAAAAAAAAAAAAAAAAAAAAAAAAAAAAAAAAAAAAAAAAAAAAAAAAAAAAAAAAAAAAAAAAAAAAAAAAAAAAAAAAAAAAAAAAAAAAAAAAAAAAAAAAAAAAAAAAAAAAAAAAAAAAAAAAAAAAAAAAAAAAAAAAAAAAAAAAAAAAAAAAAAAAAAAAAAAAAAAAAAAAAAAAAAAAAAAAAAAAAAAAAAAAAAAAAAAAAAAAAAAAAAAAAAAAAAAAAAAAAAAAAAAAAAAAAAAAAAAAAAAAAAAAAAAAAAAAAAAAAAAAAAAAAAAAAAAAAAAAAAAAAAAAAAAAAAAAAAAAAAAAAAAAAAAAAAAAAAAAAAAAAAAAAAAAAAAAAAAAAAAAAAAAAAAAAAAAAAAAAAAAAAAAAAAAAAAAAAAAAAAAAAAAAAAAAAAAAAAAAAAAAAAAAAAAAAAAAAAAAAAAAAAAAAAAAAAAAAAAAAAAAAAAAAAAAAAAAAAAAAAAAAAAAAAAAAAAAAAAAAAAAAAAAAAAAAAAAAAAAAAAAAAAAAAAAAAAAAAAAAAAAAAAAAAAAAAAAAAAAAAAAAAAAAAAAAAAAAAAAAAAAAAAAAAAAAAAAAAAAAAAAAAAAAAAAAAAAAAAAAAAAAAAAAAAAAAAAAAAAAAAAAAAAAAAAAAAAAAAAAAAAAAAAAAAAAAAAAAAAAAAAAAAAAAAAAAAAAAAAAAAAAAAAAAAAAAAAAAAAAAAAAAAAAAAAAAAAAAAAAAAAAAAAAAAAAAAAAAAAAAAAAAAAAAAAAAAAAAAAAAAAAAAAAAAAAAAAAAAAAAAAAAAAAAAAAAAAAAAAAAAAAAAAAAAAAAAAAAAAAAAAAAAAAAAAAAAAAAAAAAAAAAAAAAAAAAAAAAAAAAAAAAAAAAAAAAAAAAAAAAAAAAAAAAAAAAAAAAAAAAAAAAAAAAAAAAAAAAAAAAAAAAAAAAAAAAAAAAAAAAAAAAAAAAAAAAAAAAAAAAAAAAAAAAAAAAAAAAAAAAAAAAAAAAAAAAAAAAAAAAAAAAAAAAAAAAAAAAAAAAAAAAAAAAAAAAAAAAAAAAAAAAAAAAAAAAAAAAAAAAAAAAAAAAAAAAAAAAAAAAAAAAAAAAAAAAAAAAAAAAAAAAAAAAAAAAAAAAAAAAAAAAAAAAAAAAAAAAAAAAAAAAAAAAAAAAAAAAAAAAAAAAAAAAAAAAAAAAAAAAAAAAAAAAAAAAAAAAAAAAAAAAAAAAAAAAAAAAAAAAAAAAAAAAAAAAAAAAAAAAAAAAAAAAAAAAAAAAAAAAAAAAAAAAAAAAAAAAAAAAAAAAAAAAAAAAAAAAAAAAAAAAAAAAAAAAAAAAAAAAAAAAAAAAAAAAAAAAAAAAAAAAAAAAAAAAAAAAAAAAAAAAAAAAAAAAAAAAAAAAAAAAAAAAAAAAAAAAAAAAAAAAAAAAAAAAAAAAAAAAAAAAAAAAAAAAAAAAAAAAAAAAAAAAAAAAAAAAAAAAAAAAAAAAAAAAAAAAAAAAAAAAAAAAAAAAAAAAAAAAAAAAAAAAAAAAAAAAAAAAAAAAAAAAAAAAAAAAAAAAAAAAAAAAAAAAAAAAAAAAAAAAAAAAAAAAAAAAAAAAAAAAAAAAAAAAAAAAAAAAAAAAAAAAAAAAAAAAAAAAAAAAAAAAAAAAAAAAAAAAAAAAAAAAAAAAAAAAAAAAAAAAAAAAAAAAAAAAAAAAAAAAAAAAAAAAAAAAAAAAAAAAAAAAAAAAAAAAAAAAAAAAAAAAAAAAAAAAAAAAAAAAAAAAAAAAAAAAAAAAAAAAAAAAAAAAAAAAAAAAAAAAAAAAAAAAAAAAAAAAAAAAAAAAAAAAAAAAAAAAAAAAAAAAAAAAAAAAAAAAAAAAAAAAAAAAAAAAAAAAAAAAAAAAAAAAAAAAAAAAAAAAAAAAAAAAAAAAAAAAAAAAAAAAAAAAAAAAAAAAAAAAAAAAAAAAAAAAAAAAAAAAAAAAAAAAAAAAAAAAAAAAAAAAAAAAAAAAAAAAAAAAAAAAAAAAAAAAAAAAAAAAAAAAAAAAAAAAAAAAAAAAAAAAAAAAAAAAAAAAAAAAAAAAAAAAAAAAAAAAAAAAAAAAAAAAAAAAAAAAAAAAAAAAAAAAAAAAAAAAAAAAAAAAAAAAAAAAAAAAAAAAAAAAAAAAAAAAAAAAAAAAAAAAAAAAAAAAAAAAAAAAAAAAAAAAAAAAAAAAAAAAAAAAAAAAAAAAAAAAAAAAAAAAAAAAAAAAAAAAAAAAAAAAAAAAAAAAAAAAAAAAAAAAAAAAAAAAAAAAAAAAAAAAAAAAAAAAAAAAAAAAAAAAAAAAAAAAAAAAAAAAAAAAAAAAAAAAAAAAAAAAAAAAAAAAAAAAAAAAAAAAAAAAAAAAAAAAAAAAAAAAAAAAAAAAAAAAAAAAAAAAAAAAAAAAAAAAAAAAAAAAAAAAAAAAAAAAAAAAAAAAAAAAAAAAAAAAAAAAAAAAAAAAAAAAAAAAAAAAAAAAAAAAAAAAAAAAAAAAAAAAAAAAAAAAAAAAAAAAAAAAAAAAAAAAAAAAAAAAAAAAAAAAAAAAAAAAAAAAAAAAAAAAAAAAAAAAAAAAAAAAAAAAAAAAAAAAAAAAAAAAAAAAAAAAAAAAAAAAAAAAAAAAAAAAAAAAAAAAAAAAAAAAAAAAAAAAAAAAAAAAAAAAAAAAAAAAAAAAAAAAAAAAAAAAAAAAAAAAAAAAAAAAAAAAAAAAAAAAAAAAAAAAAAAAAAAAAAAAAAAAAAAAAAAAAAAAAAAAAAAAAAAAAAAAAAAAAAAAAAAAAAAAAAAAAAAAAAAAAAAAAAAAAAAAAAAAAAAAAAAAAAAAAAAAAAAAAAAAAAAAAAAAAAAAAAAAAAAAAAAAAAAAAAAAAAAAAAAAAAAAAAAAAAAAAAAAAAAAAAAAAAAAAAAAAAAAAAAAAAAAAAAAAAAAAAAAAAAAAAAAAAAAAAAAAAAAAAAAAAAAAAAAAAAAAAAAAAAAAAAAAAAAAAAAAAAAAAAAAAAAAAAAAAAAAAAAAAAAAAAAAAAAAAAAAAAAAAAAAAAAAAAAAAAAAAAAAAAAAAAAAAAAAAAAAAAAAAAAAAAAAAAAAAAAAAAAAAAAAAAAAAAAAAAAAAAAAAAAAAAAAAAAAAAAAAAAAAAAAAAAAAAAAAAAAAAAAAAAAAAAAAAAAAAAAAAAAAAAAAAAAAAAAAAAAAAAAAAAAAAAAAAAAAAAAAAAAAAAAAAAAAAAAAAAAAAAAAAAAAAAAAAAAAAAAAAAAAAAAAAAAAAAAAAAAAAAAAAAAAAAAAAAAAAAAAAAAAAAAAAAAAAAAAAAAAAAAAAAAAAAAAAAAAAAAAAAAAAAAAAAAAAAAAAAAAAAAAAAAAAAAAAAAAAAAAAAAAAAAAAAAAAAAAAAAAAAAAAAAAAAAAAAAAAAAAAAAAAAAAAAAAAAAAAAAAAAAAAAAAAAAAAAAAAAAAAAAAAAAAAAAAAAAAAAAAAAAAAAAAAAAAAAAAAAAAAAAAAAAAAAAAAAAAAAAAAAAAAAAAAAAAAAAAAAAAAAAAAAAAAAAAAAAAAAAAAAAAAAAAAAAAAAAAAAAAAAAAAAAAAAAAAAAAAAAAAAAAAAAAAAAAAAAAAAAAAAAAAAAAAAAAAAAAAAAAAAAAAAAAAAAAAAAAAAAAAAAAAAAAAAAAAAAAAAAAAAAAAAAAAAAAAAAAAAAAAAAAAAAAAAAAAAAAAAAAAAAAAAAAAAAAAAAAAAAAAAAAAAAAAAAAAAAAAAAAAAAAAAAAAAAAAAAAAAAAAAAAAAAAAAAAAAAAAAAAAAAAAAAAAAAAAAAAAAAAAAAAAAAAAAAAAAAAAAAAAAAAAAAAAAAAAAAAAAAAAAAAAAAAAAAAAAAAAAAAAAAAAAAAAAAAAAAAAAAAAAAAAAAAAAAAAAAAAAAAAAAAAAAAAAAAAAAAAAAAAAAAAAAAAAAAAAAAAAAAAAAAAAAAAAAAAAAAAAAAAAAAAAAAAAAAAAAAAAAAAAAAAAAAAAAAAAAAAAAAAAAAAAAAAAAAAAAAAAAAAAAAAAAAAAAAAAAAAAAAAAAAAAAAAAAAAAAAAAAAAAAAAAAAAAAAAAAAAAAAAAAAAAAAAAAAAAAAAAAAAAAAAAAAAAAAAAAAAAAAAAAAAAAAAAAAAAAAAAAAAAAAAAAAAAAAAAAAAAAAAAAAAAAAAAAAAAAAAAAAAAAAAAAAAAAAAAAAAAAAAAAAAAAAAAAAAAAAAAAAAAAAAAAAAAAAAAAAAAAAAAAAAAAAAAAAAAAAAAAAAAAAAAAAAAAAAAAAAAAAAAAAAAAAAAAAAAAAAAAAAAAAAAAAAAAAAAAAAAAAAAAAAAAAAAAAAAAAAAAAAAAAAAAAAAAAAAAAAAAAAAAAAAAAAAAAAAAAAAAAAAAAAAAAAAAAAAAAAAAAAAAAAAAAAAAAAAAAAAAAAAAAAAAAAAAAAAAAAAAAAAAAAAAAAAAAAAAAAAAAAAAAAAAAAAAAAAAAAAAAAAAAAAAAAAAAAAAAAAAAAAAAAAAAAAAAAAAAAAAAAAAAAAAAAAAAAAAAAAAAAAAAAAAAAAAAAAAAAAAAAAAAAAAAAAAAAAAAAAAAAAAAAAAAAAAAAAAAAAAAAAAAAAAAAAAAAAAAAAAAAAAAAAAAAAAAAAAAAAAAAAAAAAAAAAAAAAAAAAAAAAAAAAAAAAAAAAAAAAAAAAAAAAAAAAAAAAAAAAAAAAAAAAAAAAAAAAAAAAAAAAAAAAAAAAAAAAAAAAAAAAAAAAAAAAAAAAAAAAAAAAAAAAAAAAAAAAAAAAAAAAAAAAAAAAAAAAAAAAAAAAAAAAAAAAAAAAAAAAAAAAAAAAAAAAAAAAAAAAAAAAAAAAAAAAAAAAAAAAAAAAAAAAAAAAAAAAAAAAAAAAAAAAAAAAAAAAAAAAAAAAAAAAAAAAAAAAAAAAAAAAAAAAAAAAAAAAAAAAAAAAAAAAAAAAAAAAAAAAAAAAAAAAAAAAAAAAAAAAAAAAAAAAAAAAAAAAAAAAAAAAAAAAAAAAAAAAAAAAAAAAAAAAAAAAAAAAAAAAAAAAAAAAAAAAAAAAAAAAAAAAAAAAAAAAAAAAAAAAAAAAAAAAAAAAAAAAAAAAAAAAAAAAAAAAAAAAAAAAAAAAAAAAAAAAAAAAAAAAAAAAAAAAAAAAAAAAAAAAAAAAAAAAAAAAAAAAAAAAAAAAAAAAAAAAAAAAAAAAAAAAAAAAAAAAAAAAAAAAAAAAAAAAAAAAAAAAAAAAAAAAAAAAAAAAAAAAAAAAAAAAAAAAAAAAAAAAAAAAAAAAAAAAAAAAAAAAAAAAAAAAAAAAAAAAAAAAAAAAAAAAAAAAAAAAAAAAAAAAAAAAAAAAAAAAAAAAAAAAAAAAAAAAAAAAAAAAAAAAAAAAAAAAAAAAAAAAAAAAAAAAAAAAAAAAAAAAAAAAAAAAAAAAAAAAAAAAAAAAAAAAAAAAAAAAAAAAAAAAAAAAAAAAAAAAAAAAAAAAAAAAAAAAAAAAAAAAAAAAAAAAAAAAAAAAAAAAAAAAAAAAAAAAAAAAAAAAAAAAAAAAAAAAAAAAAAAAAAAAAAAAAAAAAAAAAAAAAAAAAAAAAAAAAAAAAAAAAAAAAAAAAAAAAAAAAAAAAAAAAAAAAAAAAAAAAAAAAAAAAAAAAAAAAAAAAAAAAAAAAAAAAAAAAAAAAAAAAAAAAAAAAAAAAAAAAAAAAAAAAAAAAAAAAAAAAAAAAAAAAAAAAAAAAAAAAAAAAAAAAAAAAAAAAAAAAAAAAAAAAAAAAAAAAAAAAAAAAAAAAAAAAAAAAAAAAAAAAAAAAAAAAAAAAAAAAAAAAAAAAAAAAAAAAAAAAAAAAAAAAAAAAAAAAAAAAAAAAAAAAAAAAAAAAAAAAAAAAAAAAAAAAAAAAAAAAAAAAAAAAAAAAAAAAAAAAAAAAAAAAAAAAAAAAAAAAAAAAAAAAAAAAAAAAAAAAAAAAAAAAAAAAAAAAAAAAAAAAAAAAAAAAAAAAAAAAAAAAAAAAAAAAAAAAAAAAAAAAAAAAAAAAAAAAAAAAAAAAAAAAAAAAAAAAAAAAAAAAAAAAAAAAAAAAAAAAAAAAAAAAAAAAAAAAAAAAAAAAAAAAAAAAAAAAAAAAAAAAAAAAAAAAAAAAAAAAAAAAAAAAAAAAAAAAAAAAAAAAAAAAAAAAAAAAAAAAAAAAAAAAAAAAAAAAAAAAAAAAAAAAAAAAAAAAAAAAAAAAAAAAAAAAAAAAAAAAAAAAAAAAAAAAAAAAAAAAAAAAAAAAAAAAAAAAAAAAAAAAAAAAAAAAAAAAAAAAAAAAAAAAAAAAAAAAAAAAAAAAAAAAAAAAAAAAAAAAAAAAAAAAAAAAAAAAAAAAAAAAAAAAAAAAAAAAAAAAAAAAAAAAAAAAAAAAAAAAAAAAAAAAAAAAAAAAAAAAAAAAAAAAAAAAAAAAAAAAAAAAAAAAAAAAAAAAAAAAAAAAAAAAAAAAAAAAAAAAAAAAAAAAAAAAAAAAAAAAAAAAAAAAAAAAAAAAAAAAAAAAAAAAAAAAAAAAAAAAAAAAAAAAAAAAAAAAAAAAAAAAAAAAAAAAAAAAAAAAAAAAAAAAAAAAAAAAAAAAAAAAAAAAAAAAAAAAAAAAAAAAAAAAAAAAAAAAAAAAAAAAAAAAAAAAAAAAAAAAAAAAAAAAAAAAAAAAAAAAAAAAAAAAAAAAAAAAAAAAAAAAAAAAAAAAAAAAAAAAAAAAAAAAAAAAAAAAAAAAAAAAAAAAAAAAAAAAAAAAAAAAAAAAAAAAAAAAAAAAAAAAAAAAAAAAAAAAAAAAAAAAAAAAAAAAAAAAAAAAAAAAAAAAAAAAAAAAAAAAAAAAAAAAAAAAAAAAAAAAAAAAAAAAAAAAAAAAAAAAAAAAAAAAAAAAAAAAAAAAAAAAAAAAAAAAAAAAAAAAAAAAAAAAAAAAAAAAAAAAAAAAAAAAAAAAAAAAAAAAAAAAAAAAAAAAAAAAAAAAAAAAAAAAAAAAAAAAAAAAAAAAAAAAAAAAAAAAAAAAAAAAAAAAAAAAAAAAAAAAAAAAAAAAAAAAAAAAAAAAAAAAAAAAAAAAAAAAAAAAAAAAAAAAAAAAAAAAAAAAAAAAAAAAAAAAAAAAAAAAAAAAAAAAAAAAAAAAAAAAAAAAAAAAAAAAAAAAAAAAAAAAAAAAAAAAAAAAAAAAAAAAAAAAAAAAAAAAAAAAAAAAAAAAAAAAAAAAAAAAAAAAAAAAAAAAAAAAAAAAAAAAAAAAAAAAAAAAAAAAAAAAAAAAAAAAAAAAAAAAAAAAAAAAAAAAAAAAAAAAAAAAAAAAAAAAAAAAAAAAAAAAAAAAAAAAAAAAAAAAAAAAAAAAAAAAAAAAAAAAAAAAAAAAAAAAAAAAAAAAAAAAAAAAAAAAAAAAAAAAAAAAAAAAAAAAAAAAAAAAAAAAAAAAAAAAAAAAAAAAAAAAAAAAAAAAAAAAAAAAAAAAAAAAAAAAAAAAAAAAAAAAAAAAAAAAAAAAAAAAAAAAAAAAAAAAAAAAAAAAAAAAAAAAAAAAAAAAAAAAAAAAAAAAAAAAAAAAAAAAAAAAAAAAAAAAAAAAAAAAAAAAAAAAAAAAAAAAAAAAAAAAAAAAAAAAAAAAAAAAAAAAAAAAAAAAAAAAAAAAAAAAAAAAAAAAAAAAAAAAAAAAAAAAAAAAAAAAAAAAAAAAAAAAAAAAAAAAAAAAAAAAAAAAAAAAAAAAAAAAAAAAAAAAAAAAAAAAAAAAAAAAAAAAAAAAAAAAAAAAAAAAAAAAAAAAAAAAAAAAAAAAAAAAAAAAAAAAAAAAAAAAAAAAAAAAAAAAAAAAAAAAAAAAAAAAAAAAAAAAAAAAAAAAAAAAAAAAAAAAAAAAAAAAAAAAAAAAAAAAAAAAAAAAAAAAAAAAAAAAAAAAAAAAAAAAAAAAAAAAAAAAAAAAAAAAAAAAAAAAAAAAAAAAAAAAAAAAAAAAAAAAAAAAAAAAAAAAAAAAAAAAAAAAAAAAAAAAAAAAAAAAAAAAAAAAAAAAAAAAAAAAAAAAAAAAAAAAAAAAAAAAAAAAAAAAAAAAAAAAAAAAAAAAAAAAAAAAAAAAAAAAAAAAAAAAAAAAAAAAAAAAAAAAAAAAAAAAAAAAAAAAAAAAAAAAAAAAAAAAAAAAAAAAAAAAAAAAAAAAAAAAAAAAAAAAAAAAAAAAAAAAAAAAAAAAAAAAAAAAAAAAAAAAAAAAAAAAAAAAAAAAAAAAAAAAAAAAAAAAAAAAAAAAAAAAAAAAAAAAAAAAAAAAAAAAAAAAAAAAAAAAAAAAAAAAAAAAAAAAAAAAAAAAAAAAAAAAAAAAAAAAAAAAAAAAAAAAAAAAAAAAAAAAAAAAAAAAAAAAAAAAAAAAAAAAAAAAAAAAAAAAAAAAAAAAAAAAAAAAAAAAAAAAAAAAAAAAAAAAAAAAAAAAAAAAAAAAAAAAAAAAAAAAAAAAAAAAAAAAAAAAAAAAAAAAAAAAAAAAAAAAAAAAAAAAAAAAAAAAAAAAAAAAAAAAAAAAAAAAAAAAAAAAAAAAAAAAAAAAAAAAAAAAAAAAAAAAAAAAAAAAAAAAAAAAAAAAAAAAAAAAAAAAAAAAAAAAAAAAAAAAAAAAAAAAAAAAAAAAAAAAAAAAAAAAAAAAAAAAAAAAAAAAAAAAAAAAAAAAAAAAAAAAAAAAAAAAAAAAAAAAAAAAAAAAAAAAAAAAAAAAAAAAAAAAAAAAAAAAAAAAAAAAAAAAAAAAAAAAAAAAAAAAAAAAAAAAAAAAAAAAAAAAAAAAAAAAAAAAAAAAAAAAAAAAAAAAAAAAAAAAAAAAAAAAAAAAAAAAAAAAAAAAAAAAAAAAAAAAAAAAAAAAAAAAAAAAAAAAAAAAAAAAAAAAAAAAAAAAAAAAAAAAAAAAAAAAAAAAAAAAAAAAAAAAAAAAAAAAAAAAAAAAAAAAAAAAAAAAAAAAAAAAAAAAAAAAAAAAAAAAAAAAAAAAAAAAAAAAAAAAAAAAAAAAAAAAAAAAAAAAAAAAAAAAAAAAAAAAAAAAAAAAAAAAAAAAAAAAAAAAAAAAAAAAAAAAAAAAAAAAAAAAAAAAAAAAAAAAAAAAAAAAAAAAAAAAAAAAAAAAAAAAAAAAAAAAAAAAAAAAAAAAAAAAAAAAAAAAAAAAAAAAAAAAAAAAAAAAAAAAAAAAAAAAAAAAAAAAAAAAAAAAAAAAAAAAAAAAAAAAAAAAAAAAAAAAAAAAAAAAAAAAAAAAAAAAAAAAAAAAAAAAAAAAAAAAAAAAAAAAAAAAAAAAAAAAAAAAAAAAAAAAAAAAAAAAAAAAAAAAAAAAAAAAAAAAAAAAAAAAAAAAAAAAAAAAAAAAAAAAAAAAAAAAAAAAAAAAAAAAAAAAAAAAAAAAAAAAAAAAAAAAAAAAAAAAAAAAAAAAAAAAAAAAAAAAAAAAAAAAAAAAAAAAAAAAAAAAAAAAAAAAAAAAAAAAAAAAAAAAAAAAAAAAAAAAAAAAAAAAAAAAAAAAAAAAAAAAAAAAAAAAAAAAAAAAAAAAAAAAAAAAAAAAAAAAAAAAAAAAAAAAAAAAAAAAAAAAAAAAAAAAAAAAAAAAAAAAAAAAAAAAAAAAAAAAAAAAAAAAAAAAAAAAAAAAAAAAAAAAAAAAAAAAAAAAAAAAAAAAAAAAAAAAAAAAAAAAAAAAAAAAAAAAAAAAAAAAAAAAAAAAAAAAAAAAAAAAAAAAAAAAAAAAAAAAAAAAAAAAAAAAAAAAAAAAAAAAAAAAAAAAAAAAAAAAAAAAAAAAAAAAAAAAAAAAAAAAAAAAAAAAAAAAAAAAAAAAAAAAAAAAAAAAAAAAAAAAAAAAAAAAAAAAAAAAAAAAAAAAAAAAAAAAAAAAAAAAAAAAAAAAAAAAAAAAAAAAAAAAAAAAAAAAAAAAAAAAAAAAAAAAAAAAAAAAAAAAAAAAAAAAAAAAAAAAAAAAAAAAAAAAAAAAAAAAAAAAAAAAAAAAAAAAAAAAAAAAAAAAAAAAAAAAAAAAAAAAAAAAAAAAAAAAAAAAAAAAAAAAAAAAAAAAAAAAAAAAAAAAAAAAAAAAAAAAAAAAAAAAAAAAAAAAAAAAAAAAAAAAAAAAAAAAAAAAAAAAAAAAAAAAAAAAAAAAAAAAAAAAAAAAAAAAAAAAAAAAAAAAAAAAAAAAAAAAAAAAAAAAAAAAAAAAAAAAAAAAAAAAAAAAAAAAAAAAAAAAAAAAAAAAAAAAAAAAAAAAAAAAAAAAAAAAAAAAAAAAAAAAAAAAAAAAAAAAAAAAAAAAAAAAAAAAAAAAAAAAAAAAAAAAAAAAAAAAAAAAAAAAAAAAAAAAAAAAAAAAAAAAAAAAAAAAAAAAAAAAAAAAAAAAAAAAAAAAAAAAAAAAAAAAAAAAAAAAAAAAAAAAAAAAAAAAAAAAAAAAAAAAAAAAAAAAAAAAAAAAAAAAAAAAAAAAAAAAAAAAAAAAAAAAAAAAAAAAAAAAAAAAAAAAAAAAAAAAAAAAAAAAAAAAAAAAAAAAAAAAAAAAAAAAAAAAAAAAAAAAAAAAAAAAAAAAAAAAAAAAAAAAAAAAAAAAAAAAAAAAAAAAAAAAAAAAAAAAAAAAAAAAAAAAAAAAAAAAAAAAAAAAAAAAAAAAAAAAAAAAAAAAAAAAAAAAAAAAAAAAAAAAAAAAAAAAAAAAAAAAAAAAAAAAAAAAAAAAAAAAAAAAAAAAAAAAAAAAAAAAAAAAAAAAAAAAAAAAAAAAAAAAAAAAAAAAAAAAAAAAAAAAAAAAAAAAAAAAAAAAAAAAAAAAAAAAAAAAAAAAAAAAAAAAAAAAAAAAAAAAAAAAAAAAAAAAAAAAAAAAAAAAAAAAAAAAAAAAAAAAAAAAAAAAAAAAAAAAAAAAAAAAAAAAAAAAAAAAAAAAAAAAAAAAAAAAAAAAAAAAAAAAAAAAAAAAAAAAAAAAAAAAAAAAAAAAAAAAAAAAAAAAAAAAAAAAAAAAAAAAAAAAAAAAAAAAAAAAAAAAAAAAAAAAAAAAAAAAAAAAAAAAAAAAAAAAAAAAAAAAAAAAAAAAAAAAAAAAAAAAAAAAAAAAAAAAAAAAAAAAAAAAAAAAAAAAAAAAAAAAAAAAAAAAAAAAAAAAAAAAAAAAAAAAAAAAAAAAAAAAAAAAAAAAAAAAAAAAAAAAAAAAAAAAAAAAAAAAAAAAAAAAAAAAAAAAAAAAAAAAAAAAAAAAAAAAAAAAAAAAAAAAAAAAAAAAAAAAAAAAAAAAAAAAAAAAAAAAAAAAAAAAAAAAAAAAAAAAAAAAAAAAAAAAAAAAAAAAAAAAAAAAAAAAAAAAAAAAAAAAAAAAAAAAAAAAAAAAAAAAAAAAAAAAAAAAAAAAAAAAAAAAAAAAAAAAAAAAAAAAAAAAAAAAAAAAAAAAAAAAAAAAAAAAAAAAAAAAAAAAAAAAAAAAAAAAAAAAAAAAAAAAAAAAAAAAAAAAAAAAAAAAAAAAAAAAAAAAAAAAAAAAAAAAAAAAAAAAAAAAAAAAAAAAAAAAAAAAAAAAAAAAAAAAAAAAAAAAAAAAAAAAAAAAAAAAAAAAAAAAAAAAAAAAAAAAAAAAAAAAAAAAAAAAAAAAAAAAAAAAAAAAAAAAAAAAAAAAAAAAAAAAAAAAAAAAAAAAAAAAAAAAAAAAAAAAAAAAAAAAAAAAAAAAAAAAAAAAAAAAAAAAAAAAAAAAAAAAAAAAAAAAAAAAAAAAAAAAAAAAAAAAAAAAAAAAAAAAAAAAAAAAAAAAAAAAAAAAAAAAAAAAAAAAAAAAAAAAAAAAAAAAAAAAAAAAAAAAAAAAAAAAAAAAAAAAAAAAAAAAAAAAAAAAAAAAAAAAAAAAAAAAAAAAAAAAAAAAAAAAAAAAAAAAAAAAAAAAAAAAAAAAAAAAAAAAAAAAAAAAAAAAAAAAAAAAAAAAAAAAAAAAAAAAAAAAAAAAAAAAAAAAAAAAAAAAAAAAAAAAAAAAAAAAAAAAAAAAAAAAAAAAAAAAAAAAAAAAAAAAAAAAAAAAAAAAAAAAAAAAAAAAAAAAAAAAAAAAAAAAAAAAAAAAAAAAAAAAAAAAAAAAAAAAAAAAAAAAAAAAAAAAAAAAAAAAAAAAAAAAAAAAAAAAAAAAAAAAAAAAAAAAAAAAAAAAAAAAAAAAAAAAAAAAAAAAAAAAAAAAAAAAAAAAAAAAAAAAAAAAAAAAAAAAAAAAAAAAAAAAAAAAAAAAAAAAAAAAAAAAAAAAAAAAAAAAAAAAAAAAAAAAAAAAAAAAAAAAAAAAAAAAAAAAAAAAAAAAAAAAAAAAAAAAAAAAAAAAAAAAAAAAAAAAAAAAAAAAAAAAAAAAAAAAAAAAAAAAAAAAAAAAAAAAAAAAAAAAAAAAAAAAAAAAAAAAAAAAAAAAAAAAAAAAAAAAAAAAAAAAAAAAAAAAAAAAAAAAAAAAAAAAAAAAAAAAAAAAAAAAAAAAAAAAAAAAAAAAAAAAAAAAAAAAAAAAAAAAAAAAAAAAAAAAAAAAAAAAAAAAAAAAAAAAAAAAAAAAAAAAAAAAAAAAAAAAAAAAAAAAAAAAAAAAAAAAAAAAAAAAAAAAAAAAAAAAAAAAAAAAAAAAAAAAAAAAAAAAAAAAAAAAAAAAAAAAAAAAAAAAAAAAAAAAAAAAAAAAAAAAAAAAAAAAAAAAAAAAAAAAAAAAAAAAAAAAAAAAAAAAAAAAAAAAAAAAAAAAAAAAAAAAAAAAAAAAAAAAAAAAAAAAAAAAAAAAAAAAAAAAAAAAAAAAAAAAAAAAAAAAAAAAAAAAAAAAAAAAAAAAAAAAAAAAAAAAAAAAAAAAAAAAAAAAAAAAAAAAAAAAAAAAAAAAAAAAAAAAAAAAAAAAAAAAAAAAAAAAAAAAAAAAAAAAAAAAAAAAAAAAAAAAAAAAAAAAAAAAAAAAAAAAAAAAAAAAAAAAAAAAAAAAAAAAAAAAAAAAAAAAAAAAAAAAAAAAAAAAAAAAAAAAAAAAAAAAAAAAAAAAAAAAAAAAAAAAAAAAAAAAAAAAAAAAAAAAAAAAAAAAAAAAAAAAAAAAAAAAAAAAAAAAAAAAAAAAAAAAAAAAAAAAAAAAAAAAAAAAAAAAAAAAAAAAAAAAAAAAAAAAAAAAAAAAAAAAAAAAAAAAAAAAAAAAAAAAAAAAAAAAAAAAAAAAAAAAAAAAAAAAAAAAAAAAAAAAAAAAAAAAAAAAAAAAAAAAAAAAAAAAAAAAAAAAAAAAAAAAAAAAAAAAAAAAAAAAAAAAAAAAAAAAAAAAAAAAAAAAAAAAAAAAAAAAAAAAAAAAAAAAAAAAAAAAAAAAAAAAAAAAAAAAAAAAAAAAAAAAAAAAAAAAAAAAAAAAAAAAAAAAAAAAAAAAAAAAAAAAAAAAAAAAAAAAAAAAAAAAAAAAAAAAAAAAAAAAAAAAAAAAAAAAAAAAAAAAAAAAAAAAAAAAAAAAAAAAAAAAAAAAAAAAAAAAAAAAAAAAAAAAAAAAAAAAAAAAAAAAAAAAAAAAAAAAAAAAAAAAAAAAAAAAAAAAAAAAAAAAAAAAAAAAAAAAAAAAAAAAAAAAAAAAAAAAAAAAAAAAAAAAAAAAAAAAAAAAAAAAAAAAAAAAAAAAAAAAAAAAAAAAAAAAAAAAAAAAAAAAAAAAAAAAAAAAAAAAAAAAAAAAAAAAAAAAAAAAAAAAAAAAAAAAAAAAAAAAAAAAAAAAAAAAAAAAAAAAAAAAAAAAAAAAAAAAAAAAAAAAAAAAAAAAAAAAAAAAAAAAAAAAAAAAAAAAAAAAAAAAAAAAAAAAAAAAAAAAAAAAAAAAAAAAAAAAAAAAAAAAAAAAAAAAAAAAAAAAAAAAAAAAAAAAAAAAAAAAAAAAAAAAAAAAAAAAAAAAAAAAAAAAAAAAAAAAAAAAAAAAAAAAAAAAAAAAAAAAAAAAAAAAAAAAAAAAAAAAAAAAAAAAAAAAAAAAAAAAAAAAAAAAAAAAAAAAAAAAAAAAAAAAAAAAAAAAAAAAAAAAAAAAAAAAAAAAAAAAAAAAAAAAAAAAAAAAAAAAAAAAAAAAAAAAAAAAAAAAAAAAAAAAAAAAAAAAAAAAAAAAAAAAAAAAAAAAAAAAAAAAAAAAAAAAAAAAAAAAAAAAAAAAAAAAAAAAAAAAAAAAAAAAAAAAAAAAAAAAAAAAAAAAAAAAAAAAAAAAAAAAAAAAAAAAAAAAAAAAAAAAAAAAAAAAAAAAAAAAAAAAAAAAAAAAAAAAAAAAAAAAAAAAAAAAAAAAAAAAAAAAAAAAAAAAAAAAAAAAAAAAAAAAAAAAAAAAAAAAAAAAAAAAAAAAAAAAAAAAAAAAAAAAAAAAAAAAAAAAAAAAAAAAAAAAAAAAAAAAAAAAAAAAAAAAAAAAAAAAAAAAAAAAAAAAAAAAAAAAAAAAAAAAAAAAAAAAAAAAAAAAAAAAAAAAAAAAAAAAAAAAAAAAAAAAAAAAAAAAAAAAAAAAAAAAAAAAAAAAAAAAAAAAAAAAAAAAAAAAAAAAAAAAAAAAAAAAAAAAAAAAAAAAAAAAAAAAAAAAAAAAAAAAAAAAAAAAAAAAAAAAAAAAAAAAAAAAAAAAAAAAAAAAAAAAAAAAAAAAAAAAAAAAAAAAAAAAAAAAAAAAAAAAAAAAAAAAAAAAAAAAAAAAAAAAAAAAAAAAAAAAAAAAAAAAAAAAAAAAAAAAAAAAAAAAAAAAAAAAAAAAAAAAAAAAAAAAAAAAAAAAAAAAAAAAAAAAAAAAAAAAAAAAAAAAAAAAAAAAAAAAAAAAAAAAAAAAAAAAAAAAAAAAAAAAAAAAAAAAAAAAAAAAAAAAAAAAAAAAAAAAAAAAAAAAAAAAAAAAAAAAAAAAAAAAAAAAAAAAAAAAAAAAAAAAAAAAAAAAAAAAAAAAAAAAAAAAAAAAAAAAAAAAAAAAAAAAAAAAAAAAAAAAAAAAAAAAAAAAAAAAAAAAAAAAAAAAAAAAAAAAAAAAAAAAAAAAAAAAAAAAAAAAAAAAAAAAAAAAAAAAAAAAAAAAAAAAAAAAAAAAAAAAAAAAAAAAAAAAAAAAAAAAAAAAAAAAAAAAAAAAAAAAAAAAAAAAAAAAAAAAAAAAAAAAAAAAAAAAAAAAAAAAAAAAAAAAAAAAAAAAAAAAAAAAAAAAAAAAAAAAAAAAAAAAAAAAAAAAAAAAAAAAAAAAAAAAAAAAAAAAAAAAAAAAAAAAAAAAAAAAAAAAAAAAAAAAAAAAAAAAAAAAAAAAAAAAAAAAAAAAAAAAAAAAAAAAAAAAAAAAAAAAAAAAAAAAAAAAAAAAAAAAAAAAAAAAAAAAAAAAAAAAAAAAAAAAAAAAAAAAAAAAAAAAAAAAAAAAAAAAAAAAAAAAAAAAAAAAAAAAAAAAAAAAAAAAAAAAAAAAAAAAAAAAAAAAAAAAAAAAAAAAAAAAAAAAAAAAAAAAAAAAAAAAAAAAAAAAAAAAAAAAAAAAAAAAAAAAAAAAAAAAAAAAAAAAAAAAAAAAAAAAAAAAAAAAAAAAAAAAAAAAAAAAAAAAAAAAAAAAAAAAAAAAAAAAAAAAAAAAAAAAAAAAAAAAAAAAAAAAAAAAAAAAAAAAAAAAAAAAAAAAAAAAAAAAAAAAAAAAAAAAAAAAAAAAAAAAAAAAAAAAAAAAAAAAAAAAAAAAAAAAAAAAAAAAAAAAAAAAAAAAAAAAAAAAAAAAAAAAAAAAAAAAAAAAAAAAAAAAAAAAAAAAAAAAAAAAAAAAAAAAAAAAAAAAAAAAAAAAAAAAAAAAAAAAAAAAAAAAAAAAAAAAAAAAAAAAAAAAAAAAAAAAAAAAAAAAAAAAAAAAAAAAAAAAAAAAAAAAAAAAAAAAAAAAAAAAAAAAAAAAAAAAAAAAAAAAAAAAAAAAAAAAAAAAAAAAAAAAAAAAAAAAAAAAAAAAAAAAAAAAAAAAAAAAAAAAAAAAAAAAAAAAAAAAAAAAAAAAAAAAAAAAAAAAAAAAAAAAAAAAAAAAAAAAAAAAAAAAAAAAAAAAAAAAAAAAAAAAAAAAAAAAAAAAAAAAAAAAAAAAAAAAAAAAAAAAAAAAAAAAAAAAAAAAAAAAAAAAAAAAAAAAAAAAAAAAAAAAAAAAAAAAAAAAAAAAAAAAAAAAAAAAAAAAAAAAAAAAAAAAAAAAAAAAAAAAAAAAAAAAAAAAAAAAAAAAAAAAAAAAAAAAAAAAAAAAAAAAAAAAAAAAAAAAAAAAAAAAAAAAAAAAAAAAAAAAAAAAAAAAAAAAAAAAAAAAAAAAAAAAAAAAAAAAAAAAAAAAAAAAAAAAAAAAAAAAAAAAAAAAAAAAAAAAAAAAAAAAAAAAAAAAAAAAAAAAAAAAAAAAAAAAAAAAAAAAAAAAAAAAAAAAAAAAAAAAAAAAAAAAAAAAAAAAAAAAAAAAAAAAAAAAAAAAAAAAAAAAAAAAAAAAAAAAAAAAAAAAAAAAAAAAAAAAAAAAAAAAAAAAAAAAAAAAAAAAAAAAAAAAAAAAAAAAAAAAAAAAAAAAAAAAAAAAAAAAAAAAAAAAAAAAAAAAAAAAAAAAAAAAAAAAAAAAAAAAAAAAAAAAAAAAAAAAAAAAAAAAAAAAAAAAAAAAAAAAAAAAAAAAAAAAAAAAAAAAAAAAAAAAAAAAAAAAAAAAAAAAAAAAAAAAAAAAAAAAAAAAAAAAAAAAAAAAAAAAAAAAAAAAAAAAAAAAAAAAAAAAAAAAAAAAAAAAAAAAAAAAAAAAAAAAAAAAAAAAAAAAAAAAAAAAAAAAAAAAAAAAAAAAAAAAAAAAAAAAAAAAAAAAAAAAAAAAAAAAAAAAAAAAAAAAAAAAAAAAAAAAAAAAAAAAAAAAAAAAAAAAAAAAAAAAAAAAAAAAAAAAAAAAAAAAAAAAAAAAAAAAAAAAAAAAAAAAAAAAAAAAAAAAAAAAAAAAAAAAAAAAAAAAAAAAAAAAAAAAAAAAAAAAAAAAAAAAAAAAAAAAAAAAAAAAAAAAAAAAAAAAAAAAAAAAAAAAAAAAAAAAAAAAAAAAAAAAAAAAAAAAAAAAAAAAAAAAAAAAAAAAAAAAAAAAAAAAAAAAAAAAAAAAAAAAAAAAAAAAAAAAAAAAAAAAAAAAAAAAAAAAAAAAAAAAAAAAAAAAAAAAAAAAAAAAAAAAAAAAAAAAAAAAAAAAAAAAAAAAAAAAAAAAAAAAAAAAAAAAAAAAAAAAAAAAAAAAAAAAAAAAAAAAAAAAAAAAAAAAAAAAAAAAAAAAAAAAAAAAAAAAAAAAAAAAAAAAAAAAAAAAAAAAAAAAAAAAAAAAAAAAAAAAAAAAAAAAAAAAAAAAAAAAAAAAAAAAAAAAAAAAAAAAAAAAAAAAAAAAAAAAAAAAAAAAAAAAAAAAAAAAAAAAAAAAAAAAAAAAAAAAAAAAAAAAAAAAAAAAAAAAAAAAAAAAAAAAAAAAAAAAAAAAAAAAAAAAAAAAAAAAAAAAAAAAAAAAAAAAAAAAAAAAAAAAAAAAAAAAAAAAAAAAAAAAAAAAAAAAAAAAAAAAAAAAAAAAAAAAAAAAAAAAAAAAAAAAAAAAAAAAAAAAAAAAAAAAAAAAAAAAAAAAAAAAAAAAAAAAAAAAAAAAAAAAAAAAAAAAAAAAAAAAAAAAAAAAAAAAAAAAAAAAAAAAAAAAAAAAAAAAAAAAAAAAAAAAAAAAAAAAAAAAAAAAAAAAAAAAAAAAAAAAAAAAAAAAAAAAAAAAAAAAAAAAAAAAAAAAAAAAAAAAAAAAAAAAAAAAAAAAAAAAAAAAAAAAAAAAAAAAAAAAAAAAAAAAAAAAAAAAAAAAAAAAAAAAAAAAAAAAAAAAAAAAAAAAAAAAAAAAAAAAAAAAAAAAAAAAAAAAAAAAAAAAAAAAAAAAAAAAAAAAAAAAAAAAAAAAAAAAAAAAAAAAAAAAAAAAAAAAAAAAAAAAAAAAAAAAAAAAAAAAAAAAAAAAAAAAAAAAAAAAAAAAAAAAAAAAAAAAAAAAAAAAAAAAAAAAAAAAAAAAAAAAAAAAAAAAAAAAAAAAAAAAAAAAAAAAAAAAAAAAAAAAAAAAAAAAAAAAAAAAAAAAAAAAAAAAAAAAAAAAAAAAAAAAAAAAAAAAAAAAAAAAAAAAAAAAAAAAAAAAAAAAAAAAAAAAAAAAAAAAAAAAAAAAAAAAAAAAAAAAAAAAAAAAAAAAAAAAAAAAAAAAAAAAAAAAAAAAAAAAAAAAAAAAAAAAAAAAAAAAAAAAAAAAAAAAAAAAAAAAAAAAAAAAAAAAAAAAAAAAAAAAAAAAAAAAAAAAAAAAAAAAAAAAAAAAAAAAAAAAAAAAAAAAAAAAAAAAAAAAAAAAAAAAAAAAAAAAAAAAAAAAAAAAAAAAAAAAAAAAAAAAAAAAAAAAAAAAAAAAAAAAAAAAAAAAAAAAAAAAAAAAAAAAAAAAAAAAAAAAAAAAAAAAAAAAAAAAAAAAAAAAAAAAAAAAAAAAAAAAAAAAAAAAAAAAAAAAAAAAAAAAAAAAAAAAAAAAAAAAAAAAAAAAAAAAAAAAAAAAAAAAAAAAAAAAAAAAAAAAAAAAAAAAAAAAAAAAAAAAAAAAAAAAAAAAAAAAAAAAAAAAAAAAAAAAAAAAAAAAAAAAAAAAAAAAAAAAAAAAAAAAAAAAAAAAAAAAAAAAAAAAAAAAAAAAAAAAAAAAAAAAAAAAAAAAAAAAAAAAAAAAAAAAAAAAAAAAAAAAAAAAAAAAAAAAAAAAAAAAAAAAAAAAAAAAAAAAAAAAAAAAAAAAAAAAAAAAAAAAAAAAAAAAAAAAAAAAAAAAAAAAAAAAAAAAAAAAAAAAAAAAAAAAAAAAAAAAAAAAAAAAAAAAAAAAAAAAAAAAAAAAAAAAAAAAAAAAAAAAAAAAAAAAAAAAAAAAAAAAAAAAAAAAAAAAAAAAAAAAAAAAAAAAAAAAAAAAAAAAAAAAAAAAAAAAAAAAAAAAAAAAAAAAAAAAAAAAAAAAAAAAAAAAAAAAAAAAAAAAAAAAAAAAAAAAAAAAAAAAAAAAAAAAAAAAAAAAAAAAAAAAAAAAAAAAAAAAAAAAAAAAAAAAAAAAAAAAAAAAAAAAAAAAAAAAAAAAAAAAAAAAAAAAAAAAAAAAAAAAAAAAAAAAAAAAAAAAAAAAAAAAAAAAAAAAAAAAAAAAAAAAAAAAAAAAAAAAAAAAAAAAAAAAAAAAAAAAAAAAAAAAAAAAAAAAAAAAAAAAAAAAAAAAAAAAAAAAAAAAAAAAAAAAAAAAAAAAAAAAAAAAAAAAAAAAAAAAAAAAAAAAAAAAAAAAAAAAAAAAAAAAAAAAAAAAAAAAAAAAAAAAAAAAAAAAAAAAAAAAAAAAAAAAAAAAAAAAAAAAAAAAAAAAAAAAAAAAAAAAAAAAAAAAAAAAAAAAAAAAAAAAAAAAAAAAAAAAAAAAAAAAAAAAAAAAAAAAAAAAAAAAAAAAAAAAAAAAAAAAAAAAAAAAAAAAAAAAAAAAAAAAAAAAAAAAAAAAAAAAAAAAAAAAAAAAAAAAAAAAAAAAAAAAAAAAAAAAAAAAAAAAAAAAAAAAAAAAAAAAAAAAAAAAAAAAAAAAAAAAAAAAAAAAAAAAAAAAAAAAAAAAAAAAAAAAAAAAAAAAAAAAAAAAAAAAAAAAAAAAAAAAAAAAAAAAAAAAAAAAAAAAAAAAAAAAAAAAAAAAAAAAAAAAAAAAAAAAAAAAAAAAAAAAAAAAAAAAAAAAAAAAAAAAAAAAAAAAAAAAAAAAAAAAAAAAAAAAAAAAAAAAAAAAAAAAAAAAAAAAAAAAAAAAAAAAAAAAAAAAAAAAAAAAAAAAAAAAAAAAAAAAAAAAAAAAAAAAAAAAAAAAAAAAAAAAAAAAAAAAAAAAAAAAAAAAAAAAAAAAAAAAAAAAAAAAAAAAAAAAAAAAAAAAAAAAAAAAAAAAAAAAAAAAAAAAAAAAAAAAAAAAAAAAAAAAAAAAAAAAAAAAAAAAAAAAAAAAAAAAAAAAAAAAAAAAAAAAAAAAAAAAAAAAAAAAAAAAAAAAAAAAAAAAAAAAAAAAAAAAAAAAAAAAAAAAAAAAAAAAAAAAAAAAAAAAAAAAAAAAAAAAAAAAAAAAAAAAAAAAAAAAAAAAAAAAAAAAAAAAAAAAAAAAAAAAAAAAAAAAAAAAAAAAAAAAAAAAAAAAAAAAAAAAAAAAAAAAAAAAAAAAAAAAAAAAAAAAAAAAAAAAAAAAAAAAAAAAAAAAAAAAAAAAAAAAAAAAAAAAAAAAAAAAAAAAAAAAAAAAAAAAAAAAAAAAAAAAAAAAAAAAAAAAAAAAAAAAAAAAAAAAAAAAAAAAAAAAAAAAAAAAAAAAAAAAAAAAAAAAAAAAAAAAAAAAAAAAAAAAAAAAAAAAAAAAAAAAAAAAAAAAAAAAAAAAAAAAAAAAAAAAAAAAAAAAAAAAAAAAAAAAAAAAAAAAAAAAAAAAAAAAAAAAAAAAAAAAAAAAAAAAAAAAAAAAAAAAAAAAAAAAAAAAAAAAAAAAAAAAAAAAAAAAAAAAAAAAAAAAAAAAAAAAAAAAAAAAAAAAAAAAAAAAAAAAAAAAAAAAAAAAAAAAAAAAAAAAAAAAAAAAAAAAAAAAAAAAAAAAAAAAAAAAAAAAAAAAAAAAAAAAAAAAAAAAAAAAAAAAAAAAAAAAAAAAAAAAAAAAAAAAAAAAAAAAAAAAAAAAAAAAAAAAAAAAAAAAAAAAAAAAAAAAAAAAAAAAAAAAAAAAAAAAAAAAAAAAAAAAAAAAAAAAAAAAAAAAAAAAAAAAAAAAAAAAAAAAAAAAAAAAAAAAAAAAAAAAAAAAAAAAAAAAAAAAAAAAAAAAAAAAAAAAAAAAAAAAAAAAAAAAAAAAAAAAAAAAAAAAAAAAAAAAAAAAAAAAAAAAAAAAAAAAAAAAAAAAAAAAAAAAAAAAAAAAAAAAAAAAAAAAAAAAAAAAAAAAAAAAAAAAAAAAAAAAAAAAAAAAAAAAAAAAAAAAAAAAAAAAAAAAAAAAAAAAAAAAAAAAAAAAAAAAAAAAAAAAAAAAAAAAAAAAAAAAAAAAAAAAAAAAAAAAAAAAAAAAAAAAAAAAAAAAAAAAAAAAAAAAAAAAAAAAAAAAAAAAAAAAAAAAAAAAAAAAAAAAAAAAAAAAAAAAAAAAAAAAAAAAAAAAAAAAAAAAAAAAAAAAAAAAAAAAAAAAAAAAAAAAAAAAAAAAAAAAAAAAAAAAAAAAAAAAAAAAAAAAAAAAAAAAAAAAAAAAAAAAAAAAAAAAAAAAAAAAAAAAAAAAAAAAAAAAAAAAAAAAAAAAAAAAAAAAAAAAAAAAAAAAAAAAAAAAAAAAAAAAAAAAAAAAAAAAAAAAAAAAAAAAAAAAAAAAAAAAAAAAAAAAAAAAAAAAAAAAAAAAAAAAAAAAAAAAAAAAAAAAAAAAAAAAAAAAAAAAAAAAAAAAAAAAAAAAAAAAAAAAAAAAAAAAAAAAAAAAAAAAAAAAAAAAAAAAAAAAAAAAAAAAAAAAAAAAAAAAAAAAAAAAAAAAAAAAAAAAAAAAAAAAAAAAAAAAAAAAAAAAAAAAAAAAAAAAAAAAAAAAAAAAAAAAAAAAAAAAAAAAAAAAAAAAAAAAAAAAAAAAAAAAAAAAAAAAAAAAAAAAAAAAAAAAAAAAAAAAAAAAAAAAAAAAAAAAAAAAAAAAAAAAAAAAAAAAAAAAAAAAAAAAAAAAAAAAAAAAAAAAAAAAAAAAAAAAAAAAAAAAAAAAAAAAAAAAAAAAAAAAAAAAAAAAAAAAAAAAAAAAAAAAAAAAAAAAAAAAAAAAAAAAAAAAAAAAAAAAAAAAAAAAAAAAAAAAAAAAAAAAAAAAAAAAAAAAAAAAAAAAAAAAAAAAAAAAAAAAAAAAAAAAAAAAAAAAAAAAAAAAAAAAAAAAAAAAAAAAAAAAAAAAAAAAAAAAAAAAAAAAAAAAAAAAAAAAAAAAAAAAAAAAAAAAAAAAAAAAAAAAAAAAAAAAAAAAAAAAAAAAAAAAAAAAAAAAAAAAAAAAAAAAAAAAAAAAAAAAAAAAAAAAAAAAAAAAAAAAAAAAAAAAAAAAAAAAAAAAAAAAAAAAAAAAAAAAAAAAAAAAAAAAAAAAAAAAAAAAAAAAAAAAAAAAAAAAAAAAAAAAAAAAAAAAAAAAAAAAAAAAAAAAAAAAAAAAAAAAAAAAAAAAAAAAAAAAAAAAAAAAAAAAAAAAAAAAAAAAAAAAAAAAAAAAAAAAAAAAAAAAAAAAAAAAAAAAAAAAAAAAAAAAAAAAAAAAAAAAAAAAAAAAAAAAAAAAAAAAAAAAAAAAAAAAAAAAAAAAAAAAAAAAAAAAAAAAAAAAAAAAAAAAAAAAAAAAAAAAAAAAAAAAAAAAAAAAAAAAAAAAAAAAAAAAAAAAAAAAAAAAAAAAAAAAAAAAAAAAAAAAAAAAAAAAAAAAAAAAAAAAAAAAAAAAAAAAAAAAAAAAAAAAAAAAAAAAAAAAAAAAAAAAAAAAAAAAAAAAAAAAAAAAAAAAAAAAAAAAAAAAAAAAAAAAAAAAAAAAAAAAAAAAAAAAAAAAAAAAAAAAAAAAAAAAAAAAAAAAAAAAAAAAAAAAAAAAAAAAAAAAAAAAAAAAAAAAAAAAAAAAAAAAAAAAAAAAAAAAAAAAAAAAAAAAAAAAAAAAAAAAAAAAAAAAAAAAAAAAAAAAAAAAAAAAAAAAAAAAAAAAAAAAAAAAAAAAAAAAAAAAAAAAAAAAAAAAAAAAAAAAAAAAAAAAAAAAAAAAAAAAAAAAAAAAAAAAAAAAAAAAAAAAAAAAAAAAAAAAAAAAAAAAAAAAAAAAAAAAAAAAAAAAAAAAAAAAAAAAAAAAAAAAAAAAAAAAAAAAAAAAAAAAAAAAAAAAAAAAAAAAAAAAAAAAAAAAAAAAAAAAAAAAAAAAAAAAAAAAAAAAAAAAAAAAAAAAAAAAAAAAAAAAAAAAAAAAAAAAAAAAAAAAAAAAAAAAAAAAAAAAAAAAAAAAAAAAAAAAAAAAAAAAAAAAAAAAAAAAAAAAAAAAAAAAAAAAAAAAAAAAAAAAAAAAAAAAAAAAAAAAAAAAAAAAAAAAAAAAAAAAAAAAAAAAAAAAAAAAAAAAAAAAAAAAAAAAAAAAAAAAAAAAAAAAAAAAAAAAAAAAAAAAAAAAAAAAAAAAAAAAAAAAAAAAAAAAAAAAAAAAAAAAAAAAAAAAAAAAAAAAAAAAAAAAAAAAAAAAAAAAAAAAAAAAAAAAAAAAAAAAAAAAAAAAAAAAAAAAAAAAAAAAAAAAAAAAAAAAAAAAAAAAAAAAAAAAAAAAAAAAAAAAAAAAAAAAAAAAAAAAAAAAAAAAAAAAAAAAAAAAAAAAAAAAAAAAAAAAAAAAAAAAAAAAAAAAAAAAAAAAAAAAAAAAAAAAAAAAAAAAAAAAAAAAAAAAAAAAAAAAAAAAAAAAAAAAAAAAAAAAAAAAAAAAAAAAAAAAAAAAAAAAAAAAAAAAAAAAAAAAAAAAAAAAAAAAAAAAAAAAAAAAAAAAAAAAAAAAAAAAAAAAAAAAAAAAAAAAAAAAAAAAAAAAAAAAAAAAAAAAAAAAAAAAAAAAAAAAAAAAAAAAAAAAAAAAAAAAAAAAAAAAAAAAAAAAAAAAAAAAAAAAAAAAAAAAAAAAAAAAAAAAAAAAAAAAAAAAAAAAAAAAAAAAAAAAAAAAAAAAAAAAAAAAAAAAAAAAAAAAAAAAAAAAAAAAAAAAAAAAAAAAAAAAAAAAAAAAAAAAAAAAAAAAAAAAAAAAAAAAAAAAAAAAAAAAAAAAAAAAAAAAAAAAAAAAAAAAAAAAAAAAAAAAAAAAAAAAAAAAAAAAAAAAAAAAAAAAAAAAAAAAAAAAAAAAAAAAAAAAAAAAAAAAAAAAAAAAAAAAAAAAAAAAAAAAAAAAAAAAAAAAAAAAAAAAAAAAAAAAAAAAAAAAAAAAAAAAAAAAAAAAAAAAAAAAAAAAAAAAAAAAAAAAAAAAAAAAAAAAAAAAAAAAAAAAAAAAAAAAAAAAAAAAAAAAAAAAAAAAAAAAAAAAAAAAAAAAAAAAAAAAAAAAAAAAAAAAAAAAAAAAAAAAAAAAAAAAAAAAAAAAAAAAAAAAAAAAAAAAAAAAAAAAAAAAAAAAAAAAAAAAAAAAAAAAAAAAAAAAAAAAAAAAAAAAAAAAAAAAAAAAAAAAAAAAAAAAAAAAAAAAAAAAAAAAAAAAAAAAAAAAAAAAAAAAAAAAAAAAAAAAAAAAAAAAAAAAAAAAAAAAAAAAAAAAAAAAAAAAAAAAAAAAAAAAAAAAAAAAAAAAAAAAAAAAAAAAAAAAAAAAAAAAAAAAAAAAAAAAAAAAAAAAAAAAAAAAAAAAAAAAAAAAAAAAAAAAAAAAAAAAAAAAAAAAAAAAAAAAAAAAAAAAAAAAAAAAAAAAAAAAAAAAAAAAAAAAAAAAAAAAAAAAAAAAAAAAAAAAAAAAAAAAAAAAAAAAAAAAAAAAAAAAAAAAAAAAAAAAAAAAAAAAAAAAAAAAAAAAAAAAAAAAAAAAAAAAAAAAAAAAAAAAAAAAAAAAAAAAAAAAAAAAAAAAAAAAAAAAAAAAAAAAAAAAAAAAAAAAAAAAAAAAAAAAAAAAAAAAAAAAAAAAAAAAAAAAAAAAAAAAAAAAAAAAAAAAAAAAAAAAAAAAAAAAAAAAAAAAAAAAAAAAAAAAAAAAAAAAAAAAAAAAAAAAAAAAAAAAAAAAAAAAAAAAAAAAAAAAAAAAAAAAAAAAAAAAAAAAAAAAAAAAAAAAAAAAAAAAAAAAAAAAAAAAAAAAAAAAAAAAAAAAAAAAAAAAAAAAAAAAAAAAAAAAAAAAAAAAAAAAAAAAAAAAAAAAAAAAAAAAAAAAAAAAAAAAAAAAAAAAAAAAAAAAAAAAAAAAAAAAAAAAAAAAAAAAAAAAAAAAAAAAAAAAAAAAAAAAAAAAAAAAAAAAAAAAAAAAAAAAAAAAAAAAAAAAAAAAAAAAAAAAAAAAAAAAAAAAAAAAAAAAAAAAAAAAAAAAAAAAAAAAAAAAAAAAAAAAAAAAAAAAAAAAAAAAAAAAAAAAAAAAAAAAAAAAAAAAAAAAAAAAAAAAAAAAAAAAAAAAAAAAAAAAAAAAAAAAAAAAAAAAAAAAAAAAAAAAAAAAAAAAAAAAAAAAAAAAAAAAAAAAAAAAAAAAAAAAAAAAAAAAAAAAAAAAAAAAAAAAAAAAAAAAAAAAAAAAAAAAAAAAAAAAAAAAAAAAAAAAAAAAAAAAAAAAAAAAAAAAAAAAAAAAAAAAAAAAAAAAAAAAAAAAAAAAAAAAAAAAAAAAAAAAAAAAAAAAAAAAAAAAAAAAAAAAAAAAAAAAAAAAAAAAAAAAAAAAAAAAAAAAAAAAAAAAAAAAAAAAAAAAAAAAAAAAAAAAAAAAAAAAAAAAAAAAAAAAAAAAAAAAAAAAAAAAAAAAAAAAAAAAAAAAAAAAAAAAAAAAAAAAAAAAAAAAAAAAAAAAAAAAAAAAAAAAAAAAAAAAAAAAAAAAAAAAAAAAAAAAAAAAAAAAAAAAAAAAAAAAAAAAAAAAAAAAAAAAAAAAAAAAAAAAAAAAAAAAAAAAAAAAAAAAAAAAAAAAAAAAAAAAAAAAAAAAAAAAAAAAAAAAAAAAAAAAAAAAAAAAAAAAAAAAAAAAAAAAAAAAAAAAAAAAAAAAAAAAAAAAAAAAAAAAAAAAAAAAAAAAAAAAAAAAAAAAAAAAAAAAAAAAAAAAAAAAAAAAAAAAAAAAAAAAAAAAAAAAAAAAAAAAAAAAAAAAAAAAAAAAAAAAAAAAAAAAAAAAAAAAAAAAAAAAAAAAAAAAAAAAAAAAAAAAAAAAAAAAAAAAAAAAAAAAAAAAAAAAAAAAAAAAAAAAAAAAAAAAAAAAAAAAAAAAAAAAAAAAAAAAAAAAAAAAAAAAAAAAAAAAAAAAAAAAAAAAAAAAAAAAAAAAAAAAAAAAAAAAAAAAAAAAAAAAAAAAAAAAAAAAAAAAAAAAAAAAAAAAAAAAAAAAAAAAAAAAAAAAAAAAAAAAAAAAAAAAAAAAAAAAAAAAAAAAAAAAAAAAAAAAAAAAAAAAAAAAAAAAAAAAAAAAAAAAAAAAAAAAAAAAAAAAAAAAAAAAAAAAAAAAAAAAAAAAAAAAAAAAAAAAAAAAAAAAAAAAAAAAAAAAAAAAAAAAAAAAAAAAAAAAAAAAAAAAAAAAAAAAAAAAAAAAAAAAAAAAAAAAAAAAAAAAAAAAAAAAAAAAAAAAAAAAAAAAAAAAAAAAAAAAAAAAAAAAAAAAAAAAAAAAAAAAAAAAAAAAAAAAAAAAAAAAAAAAAAAAAAAAAAAAAAAAAAAAAAAAAAAAAAAAAAAAAAAAAAAAAAAAAAAAAAAAAAAAAAAAAAAAAAAAAAAAAAAAAAAAAAAAAAAAAAAAAAAAAAAAAAAAAAAAAAAAAAAAAAAAAAAAAAAAAAAAAAAAAAAAAAAAAAAAAAAAAAAAAAAAAAAAAAAAAAAAAAAAAAAAAAAAAAAAAAAAAAAAAAAAAAAAAAAAAAAAAAAAAAAAAAAAAAAAAAAAAAAAAAAAAAAAAAAAAAAAAAAAAAAAAAAAAAAAAAAAAAAAAAAAAAAAAAAAAAAAAAAAAAAAAAAAAAAAAAAAAAAAAAAAAAAAAAAAAAAAAAAAAAAAAAAAAAAAAAAAAAAAAAAAAAAAAAAAAAAAAAAAAAAAAAAAAAAAAAAAAAAAAAAAAAAAAAAAAAAAAAAAAAAAAAAAAAAAAAAAAAAAAAAAAAAAAAAAAAAAAAAAAAAAAAAAAAAAAAAAAAAAAAAAAAAAAAAAAAAAAAAAAAAAAAAAAAAAAAAAAAAAAAAAAAAAAAAAAAAAAAAAAAAAAAAAAAAAAAAAAAAAAAAAAAAAAAAAAAAAAAAAAAAAAAAAAAAAAAAAAAAAAAAAAAAAAAAAAAAAAAAAAAAAAAAAAAAAAAAAAAAAAAAAAAAAAAAAAAAAAAAAAAAAAAAAAAAAAAAAAAAAAAAAAAAAAAAAAAAAAAAAAAAAAAAAAAAAAAAAAAAAAAAAAAAAAAAAAAAAAAAAAAAAAAAAAAAAAAAAAAAAAAAAAAAAAAAAAAAAAAAAAAAAAAAAAAAAAAAAAAAAAAAAAAAAAAAAAAAAAAAAAAAAAAAAAAAAAAAAAAAAAAAAAAAAAAAAAAAAAAAAAAAAAAAAAAAAAAAAAAAAAAAAAAAAAAAAAAAAAAAAAAAAAAAAAAAAAAAAAAAAAAAAAAAAAAAAAAAAAAAAAAAAAAAAAAAAAAAAAAAAAAAAAAAAAAAAAAAAAAAAAAAAAAAAAAAAAAAAAAAAAAAAAAAAAAAAAAAAAAAAAAAAAAAAAAAAAAAAAAAAAAAAAAAAAAAAAAAAAAAAAAAAAAAAAAAAAAAAAAAAAAAAAAAAAAAAAAAAAAAAAAAAAAAAAAAAAAAAAAAAAAAAAAAAAAAAAAAAAAAAAAAAAAAAAAAAAAAAAAAAAAAAAAAAAAAAAAAAAAAAAAAAAAAAAAAAAAAAAAAAAAAAAAAAAAAAAAAAAAAAAAAAAAAAAAAAAAAAAAAAAAAAAAAAAAAAAAAAAAAAAAAAAAAAAAAAAAAAAAAAAAAAAAAAAAAAAAAAAAAAAAAAAAAAAAAAAAAAAAAAAAAAAAAAAAAAAAAAAAAAAAAAAAAAAAAAAAAAAAAAAAAAAAAAAAAAAAAAAAAAAAAAAAAAAAAAAAAAAAAAAAAAAAAAAAAAAAAAAAAAAAAAAAAAAAAAAAAAAAAAAAAAAAAAAAAAAAAAAAAAAAAAAAAAAAAAAAAAAAAAAAAAAAAAAAAAAAAAAAAAAAAAAAAAAAAAAAAAAAAAAAAAAAAAAAAAAAAAAAAAAAAAAAAAAAAAAAAAAAAAAAAAAAAAAAAAAAAAAAAAAAAAAAAAAAAAAAAAAAAAAAAAAAAAAAAAAAAAAAAAAAAAAAAAAAAAAAAAAAAAAAAAAAAAAAAAAAAAAAAAAAAAAAAAAAAAAAAAAAAAAAAAAAAAAAAAAAAAAAAAAAAAAAAAAAAAAAAAAAAAAAAAAAAAAAAAAAAAAAAAAAAAAAAAAAAAAAAAAAAAAAAAAAAAAAAAAAAAAAAAAAAAAAAAAAAAAAAAAAAAAAAAAAAAAAAAAAAAAAAAAAAAAAAAAAAAAAAAAAAAAAAAAAAAAAAAAAAAAAAAAAAAAAAAAAAAAAAAAAAAAAAAAAAAAAAAAAAAAAAAAAAAAAAAAAAAAAAAAAAAAAAAAAAAAAAAAAAAAAAAAAAAAAAAAAAAAAAAAAAAAAAAAAAAAAAAAAAAAAAAAAAAAAAAAAAAAAAAAAAAAAAAAAAAAAAAAAAAAAAAAAAAAAAAAAAAAAAAAAAAAAAAAAAAAAAAAAAAAAAAAAAAAAAAAAAAAAAAAAAAAAAAAAAAAAAAAAAAAAAAAAAAAAAAAAAAAAAAAAAAAAAAAAAAAAAAAAAAAAAAAAAAAAAAAAAAAAAAAAAAAAAAAAAAAAAAAAAAAAAAAAAAAAAAAAAAAAAAAAAAAAAAAAAAAAAAAAAAAAAAAAAAAAAAAAAAAAAAAAAAAAAAAAAAAAAAAAAAAAAAAAAAAAAAAAAAAAAAAAAAAAAAAAAAAAAAAAAAAAAAAAAAAAAAAAAAAAAAAAAAAAAAAAAAAAAAAAAAAAAAAAAAAAAAAAAAAAAAAAAAAAAAAAAAAAAAAAAAAAAAAAAAAAAAAAAAAAAAAAAAAAAAAAAAAAAAAAAAAAAAAAAAAAAAAAAAAAAAAAAAAAAAAAAAAAAAAAAAAAAAAAAAAAAAAAAAAAAAAAAAAAAAAAAAAAAAAAAAAAAAAAAAAAAAAAAAAAAAAAAAAAAAAAAAAAAAAAAAAAAAAAAAAAAAAAAAAAAAAAAAAAAAAAAAAAAAAAAAAAAAAAAAAAAAAAAAAAAAAAAAAAAAAAAAAAAAAAAAAAAAAAAAAAAAAAAAAAAAAAAAAAAAAAAAAAAAAAAAAAAAAAAAAAAAAAAAAAAAAAAAAAAAAAAAAAAAAAAAAAAAAAAAAAAAAAAAAAAAAAAAAAAAAAAAAAAAAAAAAAAAAAAAAAAAAAAAAAAAAAAAAAAAAAAAAAAAAAAAAAAAAAAAAAAAAAAAAAAAAAAAAAAAAAAAAAAAAAAAAAAAAAAAAAAAAAAAAAAAAAAAAAAAAAAAAAAAAAAAAAAAAAAAAAAAAAAAAAAAAAAAAAAAAAAAAAAAAAAAAAAAAAAAAAAAAAAAAAAAAAAAAAAAAAAAAAAAAAAAAAAAAAAAAAAAAAAAAAAAAAAAAAAAAAAAAAAAAAAAAAAAAAAAAAAAAAAAAAAAAAAAAAAAAAAAAAAAAAAAAAAAAAAAAAAAAAAAAAAAAAAAAAAAAAAAAAAAAAAAAAAAAAAAAAAAAAAAAAAAAAAAAAAAAAAAAAAAAAAAAAAAAAAAAAAAAAAAAAAAAAAAAAAAAAAAAAAAAAAAAAAAAAAAAAAAAAAAAAAAAAAAAAAAAAAAAAAAAAAAAAAAAAAAAAAAAAAAAAAAAAAAAAAAAAAAAAAAAAAAAAAAAAAAAAAAAAAAAAAAAAAAAAAAAAAAAAAAAAAAAAAAAAAAAAAAAAAAAAAAAAAAAAAAAAAAAAAAAAAAAAAAAAAAAAAAAAAAAAAAAAAAAAAAAAAAAAAAAAAAAAAAAAAAAAAAAAAAAAAAAAAAAAAAAAAAAAAAAAAAAAAAAAAAAAAAAAAAAAAAAAAAAAAAAAAAAAAAAAAAAAAAAAAAAAAAAAAAAAAAAAAAAAAAAAAAAAAAAAAAAAAAAAAAAAAAAAAAAAAAAAAAAAAAAAAAAAAAAAAAAAAAAAAAAAAAAAAAAAAAAAAAAAAAAAAAAAAAAAAAAAAAAAAAAAAAAAAAAAAAAAAAAAAAAAAAAAAAAAAAAAAAAAAAAAAAAAAAAAAAAAAAAAAAAAAAAAAAAAAAAAAAAAAAAAAAAAAAAAAAAAAAAAAAAAAAAAAAAAAAAAAAAAAAAAAAAAAAAAAAAAAAAAAAAAAAAAAAAAAAAAAAAAAAAAAAAAAAAAAAAAAAAAAAAAAAAAAAAAAAAAAAAAAAAAAAAAAAAAAAAAAAAAAAAAAAAAAAAAAAAAAAAAAAAAAAAAAAAAAAAAAAAAAAAAAAAAAAAAAAAAAAAAAAAAAAAAAAAAAAAAAAAAAAAAAAAAAAAAAAAAAAAAAAAAAAAAAAAAAAAAAAAAAAAAAAAAAAAAAAAAAAAAAAAAAAAAAAAAAAAAAAAAAAAAAAAAAAAAAAAAAAAAAAAAAAAAAAAAAAAAAAAAAAAAAAAAAAAAAAAAAAAAAAAAAAAAAAAAAAAAAAAAAAAAAAAAAAAAAAAAAAAAAAAAAAAAAAAAAAAAAAAAAAAAAAAAAAAAAAAAAAAAAAAAAAAAAAAAAAAAAAAAAAAAAAAAAAAAAAAAAAAAAAAAAAAAAAAAAAAAAAAAAAAAAAAAAAAAAAAAAAAAAAAAAAAAAAAAAAAAAAAAAAAAAAAAAAAAAAAAAAAAAAAAAAAAAAAAAAAAAAAAAAAAAAAAAAAAAAAAAAAAAAAAAAAAAAAAAAAAAAAAAAAAAAAAAAAAAAAAAAAAAAAAAAAAAAAAAAAAAAAAAAAAAAAAAAAAAAAAAAAAAAAAAAAAAAAAAAAAAAAAAAAAAAAAAAAAAAAAAAAAAAAAAAAAAAAAAAAAAAAAAAAAAAAAAAAAAAAAAAAAAAAAAAAAAAAAAAAAAAAAAAAAAAAAAAAAAAAAAAAAAAAAAAAAAAAAAAAAAAAAAAAAAAAAAAAAAAAAAAAAAAAAAAAAAAAAAAAAAAAAAAAAAAAAAAAAAAAAAAAAAAAAAAAAAAAAAAAAAAAAAAAAAAAAAAAAAAAAAAAAAAAAAAAAAAAAAAAAAAAAAAAAAAAAAAAAAAAAAAAAAAAAAAAAAAAAAAAAAAAAAAAAAAAAAAAAAAAAAAAAAAAAAAAAAAAAAAAAAAAAAAAAAAAAAAAAAAAAAAAAAAAAAAAAAAAAAAAAAAAAAAAAAAAAAAAAAAAAAAAAAAAAAAAAAAAAAAAAAAAAAAAAAAAAAAAAAAAAAAAAAAAAAAAAAAAAAAAAAAAAAAAAAAAAAAAAAAAAAAAAAAAAAAAAAAAAAAAAAAAAAAAAAAAAAAAAAAAAAAAAAAAAAAAAAAAAAAAAAAAAAAAAAAAAAAAAAAAAAAAAAAAAAAAAAAAAAAAAAAAAAAAAAAAAAAAAAAAAAAAAAAAAAAAAAAAAAAAAAAAAAAAAAAAAAAAAAAAAAAAAAAAAAAAAAAAAAAAAAAAAAAAAAAAAAAAAAAAAAAAAAAAAAAAAAAAAAAAAAAAAAAAAAAAAAAAAAAAAAAAAAAAAAAAAAAAAAAAAAAAAAAAAAAAAAAAAAAAAAAAAAAAAAAAAAAAAAAAAAAAAAAAAAAAAAAAAAAAAAAAAAAAAAAAAAAAAAAAAAAAAAAAAAAAAAAAAAAAAAAAAAAAAAAAAAAAAAAAAAAAAAAAAAAAAAAAAAAAAAAAAAAAAAAAAAAAAAAAAAAAAAAAAAAAAAAAAAAAAAAAAAAAAAAAAAAAAAAAAAAAAAAAAAAAAAAAAAAAAAAAAAAAAAAAAAAAAAAAAAAAAAAAAAAAAAAAAAAAAAAAAAAAAAAAAAAAAAAAAAAAAAAAAAAAAAAAAAAAAAAAAAAAAAAAAAAAAAAAAAAAAAAAAAAAAAAAAAAAAAAAAAAAAAAAAAAAAAAAAAAAAAAAAAAAAAAAAAAAAAAAAAAAAAAAAAAAAAAAAAAAAAAAAAAAAAAAAAAAAAAAAAAAAAAAAAAAAAAAAAAAAAAAAAAAAAAAAAAAAAAAAAAAAAAAAAAAAAAAAAAAAAAAAAAAAAAAAAAAAAAAAAAAAAAAAAAAAAAAAAAAAAAAAAAAAAAAAAAAAAAAAAAAAAAAAAAAAAAAAAAAAAAAAAAAAAAAAAAAAAAAAAAAAAAAAAAAAAAAAAAAAAAAAAAAAAAAAAAAAAAAAAAAAAAAAAAAAAAAAAAAAAAAAAAAAAAAAAAAAAAAAAAAAAAAAAAAAAAAAAAAAAAAAAAAAAAAAAAAAAAAAAAAAAAAAAAAAAAAAAAAAAAAAAAAAAAAAAAAAAAAAAAAAAAAAAAAAAAAAAAAAAAAAAAAAAAAAAAAAAAAAAAAAAAAAAAAAAAAAAAAAAAAAAAAAAAAAAAAAAAAAAAAAAAAAAAAAAAAAAAAAAAAAAAAAAAAAAAAAAAAAAAAAAAAAAAAAAAAAAAAAAAAAAAAAAAAAAAAAAAAAAAAAAAAAAAAAAAAAAAAAAAAAAAAAAAAAAAAAAAAAAAAAAAAAAAAAAAAAAAAAAAAAAAAAAAAAAAAAAAAAAAAAAAAAAAAAAAAAAAAAAAAAAAAAAAAAAAAAAAAAAAAAAAAAAAAAAAAAAAAAAAAAAAAAAAAAAAAAAAAAAAAAAAAAAAAAAAAAAAAAAAAAAAAAAAAAAAAAAAAAAAAAAAAAAAAAAAAAAAAAAAAAAAAAAAAAAAAAAAAAAAAAAAAAAAAAAAAAAAAAAAAAAAAAAAAAAAAAAAAAAAAAAAAAAAAAAAAAAAAAAAAAAAAAAAAAAAAAAAAAAAAAAAAAAAAAAAAAAAAAAAAAAAAAAAAAAAAAAAAAAAAAAAAAAAAAAAAAAAAAAAAAAAAAAAAAAAAAAAAAAAAAAAAAAAAAAAAAAAAAAAAAAAAAAAAAAAAAAAAAAAAAAAAAAAAAAAAAAAAAAAAAAAAAAAAAAAAAAAAAAAAAAAAAAAAAAAAAAAAAAAAAAAAAAAAAAAAAAAAAAAAAAAAAAAAAAAAAAAAAAAAAAAAAAAAAAAAAAAAAAAAAAAAAAAAAAAAAAAAAAAAAAAAAAAAAAAAAAAAAAAAAAAAAAAAAAAAAAAAAAAAAAAAAAAAAAAAAAAAAAAAAAAAAAAAAAAAAAAAAAAAAAAAAAAAAAAAAAAAAAAAAAAAAAAAAAAAAAAAAAAAAAAAAAAAAAAAAAAAAAAAAAAAAAAAAAAAAAAAAAAAAAAAAAAAAAAAAAAAAAAAAAAAAAAAAAAAAAAAAAAAAAAAAAAAAAAAAAAAAAAAAAAAAAAAAAAAAAAAAAAAAAAAAAAAAAAAAAAAAAAAAAAAAAAAAAAAAAAAAAAAAAAAAAAAAAAAAAAAAAAAAAAAAAAAAAAAAAAAAAAAAAAAAAAAAAAAAAAAAAAAAAAAAAAAAAAAAAAAAAAAAAAAAAAAAAAAAAAAAAAAAAAAAAAAAAAAAAAAAAAAAAAAAAAAAAAAAAAAAAAAAAAAAAAAAAAAAAAAAAAAAAAAAAAAAAAAAAAAAAAAAAAAAAAAAAAAAAAAAAAAAAAAAAAAAAAAAAAAAAAAAAAAAAAAAAAAAAAAAAAAAAAAAAAAAAAAAAAAAAAAAAAAAAAAAAAAAAAAAAAAAAAAAAAAAAAAAAAAAAAAAAAAAAAAAAAAAAAAAAAAAAAAAAAAAAAAAAAAAAAAAAAAAAAAAAAAAAAAAAAAAAAAAAAAAAAAAAAAAAAAAAAAAAAAAAAAAAAAAAAAAAAAAAAAAAAAAAAAAAAAAAAAAAAAAAAAAAAAAAAAAAAAAAAAAAAAAAAAAAAAAAAAAAAAAAAAAAAAAAAAAAAAAAAAAAAAAAAAAAAAAAAAAAAAAAAAAAAAAAAAAAAAAAAAAAAAAAAAAAAAAAAAAAAAAAAAAAAAAAAAAAAAAAAAAAAAAAAAAAAAAAAAAAAAAAAAAAAAAAAAAAAAAAAAAAAAAAAAAAAAAAAAAAAAAAAAAAAAAAAAAAAAAAAAAAAAAAAAAAAAAAAAAAAAAAAAAAAAAAAAAAAAAAAAAAAAAAAAAAAAAAAAAAAAAAAAAAAAAAAAAAAAAAAAAAAAAAAAAAAAAAAAAAAAAAAAAAAAAAAAAAAAAAAAAAAAAAAAAAAAAAAAAAAAAAAAAAAAAAAAAAAAAAAAAAAAAAAAAAAAAAAAAAAAAAAAAAAAAAAAAAAAAAAAAAAAAAAAAAAAAAAAAAAAAAAAAAAAAAAAAAAAAAAAAAAAAAAAAAAAAAAAAAAAAAAAAAAAAAAAAAAAAAAAAAAAAAAAAAAAAAAAAAAAAAAAAAAAAAAAAAAAAAAAAAAAAAAAAAAAAAAAAAAAAAAAAAAAAAAAAAAAAAAAAAAAAAAAAAAAAAAAAAAAAAAAAAAAAAAAAAAAAAAAAAAAAAAAAAAAAAAAAAAAAAAAAAAAAAAAAAAAAAAAAAAAAAAAAAAAAAAAAAAAAAAAAAAAAAAAAAAAAAAAAAAAAAAAAAAAAAAAAAAAAAAAAAAAAAAAAAAAAAAAAAAAAAAAAAAAAAAAAAAAAAAAAAAAAAAAAAAAAAAAAAAAAAAAAAAAAAAAAAAAAAAAAAAAAAAAAAAAAAAAAAAAAAAAAAAAAAAAAAAAAAAAAAAAAAAAAAAAAAAAAAAAAAAAAAAAAAAAAAAAAAAAAAAAAAAAAAAAAAAAAAAAAAAAAAAAAAAAAAAAAAAAAAAAAAAAAAAAAAAAAAAAAAAAAAAAAAAAAAAAAAAAAAAAAAAAAAAAAAAAAAAAAAAAAAAAAAAAAAAAAAAAAAAAAAAAAAAAAAAAAAAAAAAAAAAAAAAAAAAAAAAAAAAAAAAAAAAAAAAAAAAAAAAAAAAAAAAAAAAAAAAAAAAAAAAAAAAAAAAAAAAAAAAAAAAAAAAAAAAAAAAAAAAAAAAAAAAAAAAAAAAAAAAAAAAAAAAAAAAAAAAAAAAAAAAAAAAAAAAAAAAAAAAAAAAAAAAAAAAAAAAAAAAAAAAAAAAAAAAAAAAAAAAAAAAAAAAAAAAAAAAAAAAAAAAAAAAAAAAAAAAAAAAAAAAAAAAAAAAAAAAAAAAAAAAAAAAAAAAAAAAAAAAAAAAAAAAAAAAAAAAAAAAAAAAAAAAAAAAAAAAAAAAAAAAAAAAAAAAAAAAAAAAAAAAAAAAAAAAAAAAAAAAAAAAAAAAAAAAAAAAAAAAAAAAAAAAAAAAAAAAAAAAAAAAAAAAAAAAAAAAAAAAAAAAAAAAAAAAAAAAAAAAAAAAAAAAAAAAAAAAAAAAAAAAAAAAAAAAAAAAAAAAAAAAAAAAAAAAAAAAAAAAAAAAAAAAAAAAAAAAAAAAAAAAAAAAAAAAAAAAAAAAAAAAAAAAAAAAAAAAAAAAAAAAAAAAAAAAAAAAAAAAAAAAAAAAAAAAAAAAAAAAAAAAAAAAAAAAAAAAAAAAAAAAAAAAAAAAAAAAAAAAAAAAAAAAAAAAAAAAAAAAAAAAAAAAAAAAAAAAAAAAAAAAAAAAAAAAAAAAAAAAAAAAAAAAAAAAAAAAAAAAAAAAAAAAAAAAAAAAAAAAAAAAAAAAAAAAAAAAAAAAAAAAAAAAAAAAAAAAAAAAAAAAAAAAAAAAAAAAAAAAAAAAAAAAAAAAAAAAAAAAAAAAAAAAAAAAAAAAAAAAAAAAAAAAAAAAAAAAAAAAAAAAAAAAAAAAAAAAAAAAAAAAAAAAAAAAAAAAAAAAAAAAAAAAAAAAAAAAAAAAAAAAAAAAAAAAAAAAAAAAAAAAAAAAAAAAAAAAAAAAAAAAAAAAAAAAAAAAAAAAAAAAAAAAAAAAAAAAAAAAAAAAAAAAAAAAAAAAAAAAAAAAAAAAAAAAAAAAAAAAAAAAAAAAAAAAAAAAAAAAAAAAAAAAAAAAAAAAAAAAAAAAAAAAAAAAAAAAAAAAAAAAAAAAAAAAAAAAAAAAAAAAAAAAAAAAAAAAAAAAAAAAAAAAAAAAAAAAAAAAAAAAAAAAAAAAAAAAAAAAAAAAAAAAAAAAAAAAAAAAAAAAAAAAAAAAAAAAAAAAAAAAAAAAAAAAAAAAAAAAAAAAAAAAAAAAAAAAAAAAAAAAAAAAAAAAAAAAAAAAAAAAAAAAAAAAAAAAAAAAAAAAAAAAAAAAAAAAAAAAAAAAAAAAAAAAAAAAAAAAAAAAAAAAAAAAAAAAAAAAAAAAAAAAAAAAAAAAAAAAAAAAAAAAAAAAAAAAAAAAAAAAAAAAAAAAAAAAAAAAAAAAAAAAAAAAAAAAAAAAAAAAAAAAAAAAAAAAAAAAAAAAAAAAAAAAAAAAAAAAAAAAAAAAAAAAAAAAAAAAAAAAAAAAAAAAAAAAAAAAAAAAAAAAAAAAAAAAAAAAAAAAAAAAAAAAAAAAAAAAAAAAAAAAAAAAAAAAAAAAAAAAAAAAAAAAAAAAAAAAAAAAAAAAAAAAAAAAAAAAAAAAAAAAAAAAAAAAAAAAAAAAAAAAAAAAAAAAAAAAAAAAAAAAAAAAAAAAAAAAAAAAAAAAAAAAAAAAAAAAAAAAAAAAAAAAAAAAAAAAAAAAAAAAAAAAAAAAAAAAAAAAAAAAAAAAAAAAAAAAAAAAAAAAAAAAAAAAAAAAAAAAAAAAAAAAAAAAAAAAAAAAAAAAAAAAAAAAAAAAAAAAAAAAAAAAAAAAAAAAAAAAAAAAAAAAAAAAAAAAAAAAAAAAAAAAAAAAAAAAAAAAAAAAAAAAAAAAAAAAAAAAAAAAAAAAAAAAAAAAAAAAAAAAAAAAAAAAAAAAAAAAAAAAAAAAAAAAAAAAAAAAAAAAAAAAAAAAAAAAAAAAAAAAAAAAAAAAAAAAAAAAAAAAAAAAAAAAAAAAAAAAAAAAAAAAAAAAAAAAAAAAAAAAAAAAAAAAAAAAAAAAAAAAAAAAAAAAAAAAAAAAAAAAAAAAAAAAAAAAAAAAAAAAAAAAAAAAAAAAAAAAAAAAAAAAAAAAAAAAAAAAAAAAAAAAAAAAAAAAAAAAAAAAAAAAAAAAAAAAAAAAAAAAAAAAAAAAAAAAAAAAAAAAAAAAAAAAAAAAAAAAAAAAAAAAAAAAAAAAAAAAAAAAAAAAAAAAAAAAAAAAAAAAAAAAAAAAAAAAAAAAAAAAAAAAAAAAAAAAAAAAAAAAAAAAAAAAAAAAAAAAAAAAAAAAAAAAAAAAAAAAAAAAAAAAAAAAAAAAAAAAAAAAAAAAAAAAAAAAAAAAAAAAAAAAAAAAAAAAAAAAAAAAAAAAAAAAAAAAAAAAAAAAAAAAAAAAAAAAAAAAAAAAAAAAAAAAAAAAAAAAAAAAAAAAAAAAAAAAAAAAAAAAAAAAAAAAAAAAAAAAAAAAAAAAAAAAAAAAAAAAAAAAAAAAAAAAAAAAAAAAAAAAAAAAAAAAAAAAAAAAAAAAAAAAAAAAAAAAAAAAAAAAAAAAAAAAAAAAAAAAAAAAAAAAAAAAAAAAAAAAAAAAAAAAAAAAAAAAAAAAAAAAAAAAAAAAAAAAAAAAAAAAAAAAAAAAAAAAAAAAAAAAAAAAAAAAAAAAAAAAAAAAAAAAAAAAAAAAAAAAAAAAAAAAAAAAAAAAAAAAAAAAAAAAAAAAAAAAAAAAAAAAAAAAAAAAAAAAAAAAAAAAAAAAAAAAAAAAAAAAAAAAAAAAAAAAAAAAAAAAAAAAAAAAAAAAAAAAAAAAAAAAAAAAAAAAAAAAAAAAAAAAAAAAAAAAAAAAAAAAAAAAAAAAAAAAAAAAAAAAAAAAAAAAAAAAAAAAAAAAAAAAAAAAAAAAAAAAAAAAAAAAAAAAAAAAAAAAAAAAAAAAAAAAAAAAAAAAAAAAAAAAAAAAAAAAAAAAAAAAAAAAAAAAAAAAAAAAAAAAAAAAAAAAAAAAAAAAAAAAAAAAAAAAAAAAAAAAAAAAAAAAAAAAAAAAAAAAAAAAAAAAAAAAAAAAAAAAAAAAAAAAAAAAAAAAAAAAAAAAAAAAAAAAAAAAAAAAAAAAAAAAAAAAAAAAAAAAAAAAAAAAAAAAAAAAAAAAAAAAAAAAAAAAAAAAAAAAAAAAAAAAAAAAAAAAAAAAAAAAAAAAAAAAAAAAAAAAAAAAAAAAAAAAAAAAAAAAAAAAAAAAAAAAAAAAAAAAAAAAAAAAAAAAAAAAAAAAAAAAAAAAAAAAAAAAAAAAAAAAAAAAAAAAAAAAAAAAAAAAAAAAAAAAAAAAAAAAAAAAAAAAAAAAAAAAAAAAAAAAAAAAAAAAAAAAAAAAAAAAAAAAAAAAAAAAAAAAAAAAAAAAAAAAAAAAAAAAAAAAAAAAAAAAAAAAAAAAAAAAAAAAAAAAAAAAAAAAAAAAAAAAAAAAAAAAAAAAAAAAAAAAAAAAAAAAAAAAAAAAAAAAAAAAAAAAAAAAAAAAAAAAAAAAAAAAAAAAAAAAAAAAAAAAAAAAAAAAAAAAAAAAAAAAAAAAAAAAAAAAAAAAAAAAAAAAAAAAAAAAAAAAAAAAAAAAAAAAAAAAAAAAAAAAAAAAAAAAAAAAAAAAAAAAAAAAAAAAAAAAAAAAAAAAAAAAAAAAAAAAAAAAAAAAAAAAAAAAAAAAAAAAAAAAAAAAAAAAAAAAAAAAAAAAAAAAAAAAAAAAAAAAAAAAAAAAAAAAAAAAAAAAAAAAAAAAAAAAAAAAAAAAAAAAAAAAAAAAAAAAAAAAAAAAAAAAAAAAAAAAAAAAAAAAAAAAAAAAAAAAAAAAAAAAAAAAAAAAAAAAAAAAAAAAAAAAAAAAAAAAAAAAAAAAAAAAAAAAAAAAAAAAAAAAAAAAAAAAAAAAAAAAAAAAAAAAAAAAAAAAAAAAAAAAAAAAAAAAAAAAAAAAAAAAAAAAAAAAAAAAAAAAAAAAAAAAAAAAAAAAAAAAAAAAAAAAAAAAAAAAAAAAAAAAAAAAAAAAAAAAAAAAAAAAAAAAAAAAAAAAAAAAAAAAAAAAAAAAAAAAAAAAAAAAAAAAAAAAAAAAAAAAAAAAAAAAAAAAAAAAAAAAAAAAAAAAAAAAAAAAAAAAAAAAAAAAAAAAAAAAAAAAAAAAAAAAAAAAAAAAAAAAAAAAAAAAAAAAAAAAAAAAAAAAAAAAAAAAAAAAAAAAAAAAAAAAAAAAAAAAAAAAAAAAAAAAAAAAAAAAAAAAAAAAAAAAAAAAAAAAAAAAAAAAAAAAAAAAAAAAAAAAAAAAAAAAAAAAAAAAAAAAAAAAAAAAAAAAAAAAAAAAAAAAAAAAAAAAAAAAAAAAAAAAAAAAAAAAAAAAAAAAAAAAAAAAAAAAAAAAAAAAAAAAAAAAAAAAAAAAAAAAAAAAAAAAAAAAAAAAAAAAAAAAAAAAAAAAAAAAAAAAAAAAAAAAAAAAAAAAAAAAAAAAAAAAAAAAAAAAAAAAAAAAAAAAAAAAAAAAAAAAAAAAAAAAAAAAAAAAAAAAAAAAAAAAAAAAAAAAAAAAAAAAAAAAAAAAAAAAAAAAAAAAAAAAAAAAAAAAAAAAAAAAAAAAAAAAAAAAAAAAAAAAAAAAAAAAAAAAAAAAAAAAAAAAAAAAAAAAAAAAAAAAAAAAAAAAAAAAAAAAAAAAAAAAAAAAAAAAAAAAAAAAAAAAAAAAAAAAAAAAAAAAAAAAAAAAAAAAAAAAAAAAAAAAAAAAAAAAAAAAAAAAAAAAAAAAAAAAAAAAAAAAAAAAAAAAAAAAAAAAAAAAAAAAAAAAAAAAAAAAAAAAAAAAAAAAAAAAAAAAAAAAAAAAAAAAAAAAAAAAAAAAAAAAAAAAAAAAAAAAAAAAAAAAAAAAAAAAAAAAAAAAAAAAAAAAAAAAAAAAAAAAAAAAAAAAAAAAAAAAAAAAAAAAAAAAAAAAAAAAAAAAAAAAAAAAAAAAAAAAAAAAAAAAAAAAAAAAAAAAAAAAAAAAAAAAAAAAAAAAAAAAAAAAAAAAAAAAAAAAAAAAAAAAAAAAAAAAAAAAAAAAAAAAAAAAAAAAAAAAAAAAAAAAAAAAAAAAAAAAAAAAAAAAAAAAAAAAAAAAAAAAAAAAAAAAAAAAAAAAAAAAAAAAAAAAAAAAAAAAAAAAAAAAAAAAAAAAAAAAAAAAAAAAAAAAAAAAAAAAAAAAAAAAAAAAAAAAAAAAAAAAAAAAAAAAAAAAAAAAAAAAAAAAAAAAAAAAAAAAAAAAAAAAAAAAAAAAAAAAAAAAAAAAAAAAAAAAAAAAAAAAAAAAAAAAAAAAAAAAAAAAAAAAAAAAAAAAAAAAAAAAAAAAAAAAAAAAAAAAAAAAAAAAAAAAAAAAAAAAAAAAAAAAAAAAAAAAAAAAAAAAAAAAAAAAAAAAAAAAAAAAAAAAAAAAAAAAAAAAAAAAAAAAAAAAAAAAAAAAAAAAAAAAAAAAAAAAAAAAAAAAAAAAAAAAAAAAAAAAAAAAAAAAAAAAAAAAAAAAAAAAAAAAAAAAAAAAAAAAAAAAAAAAAAAAAAAAAAAAAAAAAAAAAAAAAAAAAAAAAAAAAAAAAAAAAAAAAAAAAAAAAAAAAAAAAAAAAAAAAAAAAAAAAAAAAAAAAAAAAAAAAAAAAAAAAAAAAAAAAAAAAAAAAAAAAAAAAAAAAAAAAAAAAAAAAAAAAAAAAAAAAAAAAAAAAAAAAAAAAAAAAAAAAAAAAAAAAAAAAAAAAAAAAAAAAAAAAAAAAAAAAAAAAAAAAAAAAAAAAAAAAAAAAAAAAAAAAAAAAAAAAAAAAAAAAAAAAAAAAAAAAAAAAAAAAAAAAAAAAAAAAAAAAAAAAAAAAAAAAAAAAAAAAAAAAAAAAAAAAAAAAAAAAAAAAAAAAAAAAAAAAAAAAAAAAAAAAAAAAAAAAAAAAAAAAAAAAAAAAAAAAAAAAAAAAAAAAAAAAAAAAAAAAAAAAAAAAAAAAAAAAAAAAAAAAAAAAAAAAAAAAAAAAAAAAAAAAAAAAAAAAAAAAAAAAAAAAAAAAAAAAAAAAAAAAAAAAAAAAAAAAAAAAAAAAAAAAAAAAAAAAAAAAAAAAAAAAAAAAAAAAAAAAAAAAAAAAAAAAAAAAAAAAAAAAAAAAAAAAAAAAAAAAAAAAAAAAAAAAAAAAAAAAAAAAAAAAAAAAAAAAAAAAAAAAAAAAAAAAAAAAAAAAAAAAAAAAAAAAAAAAAAAAAAAAAAAAAAAAAAAAAAAAAAAAAAAAAAAAAAAAAAAAAAAAAAAAAAAAAAAAAAAAAAAAAAAAAAAAAAAAAAAAAAAAAAAAAAAAAAAAAAAAAAAAAAAAAAAAAAAAAAAAAAAAAAAAAAAAAAAAAAAAAAAAAAAAAAAAAAAAAAAAAAAAAAAAAAAAAAAAAAAAAAAAAAAAAAAAAAAAAAAAAAAAAAAAAAAAAAAAAAAAAAAAAAAAAAAAAAAAAAAAAAAAAAAAAAAAAAAAAAAAAAAAAAAAAAAAAAAAAAAAAAAAAAAAAAAAAAAAAAAAAAAAAAAAAAAAAAAAAAAAAAAAAAAAAAAAAAAAAAAAAAAAAAAAAAAAAAAAAAAAAAAAAAAAAAAAAAAAAAAAAAAAAAAAAAAAAAAAAAAAAAAAAAAAAAAAAAAAAAAAAAAAAAAAAAAAAAAAAAAAAAAAAAAAAAAAAAAAAAAAAAAAAAAAAAAAAAAAAAAAAAAAAAAAAAAAAAAAAAAAAAAAAAAAAAAAAAAAAAAAAAAAAAAAAAAAAAAAAAAAAAAAAAAAAAAAAAAAAAAAAAAAAAAAAAAAAAAAAAAAAAAAAAAAAAAAAAAAAAAAAAAAAAAAAAAAAAAAAAAAAAAAAAAAAAAAAAAAAAAAAAAAAAAAAAAAAAAAAAAAAAAAAAAAAAAAAAAAAAAAAAAAAAAAAAAAAAAAAAAAAAAAAAAAAAAAAAAAAAAAAAAAAAAAAAAAAAAAAAAAAAAAAAAAAAAAAAAAAAAAAAAAAAAAAAAAAAAAAAAAAAAAAAAAAAAAAAAAAAAAAAAAAAAAAAAAAAAAAAAAAAAAAAAAAAAAAAAAAAAAAAAAAAAAAAAAAAAAAAAAAAAAAAAAAAAAAAAAAAAAAAAAAAAAAAAAAAAAAAAAAAAAAAAAAAAAAAAAAAAAAAAAAAAAAAAAAAAAAAAAAAAAAAAAAAAAAAAAAAAAAAAAAAAAAAAAAAAAAAAAAAAAAAAAAAAAAAAAAAAAAAAAAAAAAAAAAAAAAAAAAAAAAAAAAAAAAAAAAAAAAAAAAAAAAAAAAAAAAAAAAAAAAAAAAAAAAAAAAAAAAAAAAAAAAAAAAAAAAAAAAAAAAAAAAAAAAAAAAAAAAAAAAAAAAAAAAAAAAAAAAAAAAAAAAAAAAAAAAAAAAAAAAAAAAAAAAAAAAAAAAAAAAAAAAAAAAAAAAAAAAAAAAAAAAAAAAAAAAAAAAAAAAAAAAAAAAAAAAAAAAAAAAAAAAAAAAAAAAAAAAAAAAAAAAAAAAAAAAAAAAAAAAAAAAAAAAAAAAAAAAAAAAAAAAAAAAAAAAAAAAAAAAAAAAAAAAAAAAAAAAAAAAAAAAAAAAAAAAAAAAAAAAAAAAAAAAAAAAAAAAAAAAAAAAAAAAAAAAAAAAAAAAAAAAAAAAAAAAAAAAAAAAAAAAAAAAAAAAAAAAAAAAAAAAAAAAAAAAAAAAAAAAAAAAAAAAAAAAAAAAAAAAAAAAAAAAAAAAAAAAAAAAAAAAAAAAAAAAAAAAAAAAAAAAAAAAAAAAAAAAAAAAAAAAAAAAAAAAAAAAAAAAAAAAAAAAAAAAAAAAAAAAAAAAAAAAAAAAAAAAAAAAAAAAAAAAAAAAAAAAAAAAAAAAAAAAAAAAAAAAAAAAAAAAAAAAAAAAAAAAAAAAAAAAAAAAAAAAAAAAAAAAAAAAAAAAAAAAAAAAAAAAAAAAAAAAAAAAAAAAAAAAAAAAAAAAAAAAAAAAAAAAAAAAAAAAAAAAAAAAAAAAAAAAAAAAAAAAAAAAAAAAAAAAAAAAAAAAAAAAAAAAAAAAAAAAAAAAAAAAAAAAAAAAAAAAAAAAAAAAAAAAAAAAAAAAAAAAAAAAAAAAAAAAAAAAAAAAAAAAAAAAAAAAAAAAAAAAAAAAAAAAAAAAAAAAAAAAAAAAAAAAAAAAAAAAAAAAAAAAAAAAAAAAAAAAAAAAAAAAAAAAAAAAAAAAAAAAAAAAAAAAAAAAAAAAAAAAAAAAAAAAAAAAAAAAAAAAAAAAAAAAAAAAAAAAAAAAAAAAAAAAAAAAAAAAAAAAAAAAAAAAAAAAAAAAAAAAAAAAAAAAAAAAAAAAAAAAAAAAAAAAAAAAAAAAAAAAAAAAAAAAAAAAAAAAAAAAAAAAAAAAAAAAAAAAAAAAAAAAAAAAAAAAAAAAAAAAAAAAAAAAAAAAAAAAAAAAAAAAAAAAAAAAAAAAAAAAAAAAAAAAAAAAAAAAAAAAAAAAAAAAAAAAAAAAAAAAAAAAAAAAAAAAAAAAAAAAAAAAAAAAAAAAAAAAAAAAAAAAAAAAAAAAAAAAAAAAAAAAAAAAAAAAAAAAAAAAAAAAAAAAAAAAAAAAAAAAAAAAAAAAAAAAAAAAAAAAAAAAAAAAAAAAAAAAAAAAAAAAAAAAAAAAAAAAAAAAAAAAAAAAAAAAAAAAAAAAAAAAAAAAAAAAAAAAAAAAAAAAAAAAAAAAAAAAAAAAAAAAAAAAAAAAAAAAAAAAAAAAAAAAAAAAAAAAAAAAAAAAAAAAAAAAAAAAAAAAAAAAAAAAAAAAAAAAAAAAAAAAAAAAAAAAAAAAAAAAAAAAAAAAAAAAAAAAAAAAAAAAAAAAAAAAAAAAAAAAAAAAAAAAAAAAAAAAAAAAAAAAAAAAAAAAAAAAAAAAAAAAAAAAAAAAAAAAAAAAAAAAAAAAAAAAAAAAAAAAAAAAAAAAAAAAAAAAAAAAAAAAAAAAAAAAAAAAAAAAAAAAAAAAAAAAAAAAAAAAAAAAAAAAAAAAAAAAAAAAAAAAAAAAAAAAAAAAAAAAAAAAAAAAAAAAAAAAAAAAAAAAAAAAAAAAAAAAAAAAAAAAAAAAAAAAAAAAAAAAAAAAAAAAAAAAAAAAAAAAAAAAAAAAAAAAAAAAAAAAAAAAAAAAAAAAAAAAAAAAAAAAAAAAAAAAAAAAAAAAAAAAAAAAAAAAAAAAAAAAAAAAAAAAAAAAAAAAAAAAAAAAAAAAAAAAAAAAAAAAAAAAAAAAAAAAAAAAAAAAAAAAAAAAAAAAAAAAAAAAAAAAAAAAAAAAAAAAAAAAAAAAAAAAAAAAAAAAAAAAAAAAAAAAAAAAAAAAAAAAAAAAAAAAAAAAAAAAAAAAAAAAAAAAAAAAAAAAAAAAAAAAAAAAAAAAAAAAAAAAAAAAAAAAAAAAAAAAAAAAAAAAAAAAAAAAAAAAAAAAAAAAAAAAAAAAAAAAAAAAAAAAAAAAAAAAAAAAAAAAAAAAAAAAAAAAAAAAAAAAAAAAAAAAAAAAAAAAAAAAAAAAAAAAAAAAAAAAAAAAAAAAAAAAAAAAAAAAAAAAAAAAAAAAAAAAAAAAAAAAAAAAAAAAAAAAAAAAAAAAAAAAAAAAAAAAAAAAAAAAAAAAAAAAAAAAAAAAAAAAAAAAAAAAAAAAAAAAAAAAAAAAAAAAAAAAAAAAAAAAAAAAAAAAAAAAAAAAAAAAAAAAAAAAAAAAAAAAAAAAAAAAAAAAAAAAAAAAAAAAAAAAAAAAAAAAAAAAAAAAAAAAAAAAAAAAAAAAAAAAAAAAAAAAAAAAAAAAAAAAAAAAAAAAAAAAAAAAAAAAAAAAAAAAAAAAAAAAAAAAAAAAAAAAAAAAAAAAAAAAAAAAAAAAAAAAAAAAAAAAAAAAAAAAAAAAAAAAAAAAAAAAAAAAAAAAAAAAAAAAAAAAAAAAAAAAAAAAAAAAAAAAAAAAAAAAAAAAAAAAAAAAAAAAAAAAAAAAAAAAAAAAAAAAAAAAAAAAAAAAAAAAAAAAAAAAAAAAAAAAAAAAAAAAAAAAAAAAAAAAAAAAAAAAAAAAAAAAAAAAAAAAAAAAAAAAAAAAAAAAAAAAAAAAAAAAAAAAAAAAAAAAAAAAAAAAAAAAAAAAAAAAAAAAAAAAAAAAAAAAAAAAAAAAAAAAAAAAAAAAAAAAAAAAAAAAAAAAAAAAAAAAAAAAAAAAAAAAAAAAAAAAAAAAAAAAAAAAAAAAAAAAAAAAAAAAAAAAAAAAAAAAAAAAAAAAAAAAAAAAAAAAAAAAAAAAAAAAAAAAAAAAAAAAAAAAAAAAAAAAAAAAAAAAAAAAAAAAAAAAAAAAAAAAAAAAAAAAAAAAAAAAAAAAAAAAAAAAAAAAAAAAAAAAAAAAAAAAAAAAAAAAAAAAAAAAAAAAAAAAAAAAAAAAAAAAAAAAAAAAAAAAAAAAAAAAAAAAAAAAAAAAAAAAAAAAAAAAAAAAAAAAAAAAAAAAAAAAAAAAAAAAAAAAAAAAAAAAAAAAAAAAAAAAAAAAAAAAAAAAAAAAAAAAAAAAAAAAAAAAAAAAAAAAAAAAAAAAAAAAAAAAAAAAAAAAAAAAAAAAAAAAAAAAAAAAAAAAAAAAAAAAAAAAAAAAAAAAAAAAAAAAAAAAAAAAAAAAAAAAAAAAAAAAAAAAAAAAAAAAAAAAAAAAAAAAAAAAAAAAAAAAAAAAAAAAAAAAAAAAAAAAAAAAAAAAAAAAAAAAAAAAAAAAAAAAAAAAAAAAAAAAAAAAAAAAAAAAAAAAAAAAAAAAAAAAAAAAAAAAAAAAAAAAAAAAAAAAAAAAAAAAAAAAAAAAAAAAAAAAAAAAAAAAAAAAAAAAAAAAAAAAAAAAAAAAAAAAAAAAAAAAAAAAAAAAAAAAAAAAAAAAAAAAAAAAAAAAAAAAAAAAAAAAAAAAAAAAAAAAAAAAAAAAAAAAAAAAAAAAAAAAAAAAAAAAAAAAAAAAAAAAAAAAAAAAAAAAAAAAAAAAAAAAAAAAAAAAAAAAAAAAAAAAAAAAAAAAAAAAAAAAAAAAAAAAAAAAAAAAAAAAAAAAAAAAAAAAAAAAAAAAAAAAAAAAAAAAAAAAAAAAAAAAAAAAAAAAAAAAAAAAAAAAAAAAAAAAAAAAAAAAAAAAAAAAAAAAAAAAAAAAAAAAAAAAAAAAAAAAAAAAAAAAAAAAAAAAAAAAAAAAAAAAAAAAAAAAAAAAAAAAAAAAAAAAAAAAAAAAAAAAAAAAAAAAAAAAAAAAAAAAAAAAAAAAAAAAAAAAAAAAAAAAAAAAAAAAAAAAAAAAAAAAAAAAAAAAAAAAAAAAAAAAAAAAAAAAAAAAAAAAAAAAAAAAAAAAAAAAAAAAAAAAAAAAAAAAAAAAAAAAAAAAAAAAAAAAAAAAAAAAAAAAAAAAAAAAAAAAAAAAAAAAAAAAAAAAAAAAAAAAAAAAAAAAAAAAAAAAAAAAAAAAAAAAAAAAAAAAAAAAAAAAAAAAAAAAAAAAAAAAAAAAAAAAAAAAAAAAAAAAAAAAAAAAAAAAAAAAAAAAAAAAAAAAAAAAAAAAAAAAAAAAAAAAAAAAAAAAAAAAAAAAAAAAAAAAAAAAAAAAAAAAAAAAAAAAAAAAAAAAAAAAAAAAAAAAAAAAAAAAAAAAAAAAAAAAAAAAAAAAAAAAAAAAAAAAAAAAAAAAAAAAAAAAAAAAAAAAAAAAAAAAAAAAAAAAAAAAAAAAAAAAAAAAAAAAAAAAAAAAAAAAAAAAAAAAAAAAAAAAAAAAAAAAAAAAAAAAAAAAAAAAAAAAAAAAAAAAAAAAAAAAAAAAAAAAAAAAAAAAAAAAAAAAAAAAAAAAAAAAAAAAAAAAAAAAAAAAAAAAAAAAAAAAAAAAAAAAAAAAAAAAAAAAAAAAAAAAAAAAAAAAAAAAAAAAAAAAAAAAAAAAAAAAAAAAAAAAAAAAAAAAAAAAAAAAAAAAAAAAAAAAAAAAAAAAAAAAAAAAAAAAAAAAAAAAAAAAAAAAAAAAAAAAAAAAAAAAAAAAAAAAAAAAAAAAAAAAAAAAAAAAAAAAAAAAAAAAAAAAAAAAAAAAAAAAAAAAAAAAAAAAAAAAAAAAAAAAAAAAAAAAAAAAAAAAAAAAAAAAAAAAAAAAAAAAAAAAAAAAAAAAAAAAAAAAAAAAAAAAAAAAAAAAAAAAAAAAAAAAAAAAAAAAAAAAAAAAAAAAAAAAAAAAAAAAAAAAAAAAAAAAAAAAAAAAAAAAAAAAAAAAAAAAAAAAAAAAAAAAAAAAAAAAAAAAAAAAAAAAAAAAAAAAAAAAAAAAAAAAAAAAAAAAAAAAAAAAAAAAAAAAAAAAAAAAAAAAAAAAAAAAAAAAAAAAAAAAAAAAAAAAAAAAAAAAAAAAAAAAAAAAAAAAAAAAAAAAAAAAAAAAAAAAAAAAAAAAAAAAAAAAAAAAAAAAAAAAAAAAAAAAAAAAAAAAAAAAAAAAAAAAAAAAAAAAAAAAAAAAAAAAAAAAAAAAAAAAAAAAAAAAAAAAAAAAAAAAAAAAAAAAAAAAAAAAAAAAAAAAAAAAAAAAAAAAAAAAAAAAAAAAAAAAAAAAAAAAAAAAAAAAAAAAAAAAAAAAAAAAAAAAAAAAAAAAAAAAAAAAAAAAAAAAAAAAAAAAAAAAAAAAAAAAAAAAAAAAAAAAAAAAAAAAAAAAAAAAAAAAAAAAAAAAAAAAAAAAAAAAAAAAAAAAAAAAAAAAAAAAAAAAAAAAAAAAAAAAAAAAAAAAAAAAAAAAAAAAAAAAAAAAAAAAAAAAAAAAAAAAAAAAAAAAAAAAAAAAAAAAAAAAAAAAAAAAAAAAAAAAAAAAAAAAAAAAAAAAAAAAAAAAAAAAAAAAAAAAAAAAAAAAAAAAAAAAAAAAAAAAAAAAAAAAAAAAAAAAAAAAAAAAAAAAAAAAAAAAAAAAAAAAAAAAAAAAAAAAAAAAAAAAAAAAAAAAAAAAAAAAAAAAAAAAAAAAAAAAAAAAAAAAAAAAAAAAAAAAAAAAAAAAAAAAAAAAAAAAAAAAAAAAAAAAAAAAAAAAAAAAAAAAAAAAAAAAAAAAAAAAAAAAAAAAAAAAAAAAAAAAAAAAAAAAAAAAAAAAAAAAAAAAAAAAAAAAAAAAAAAAAAAAAAAAAAAAAAAAAAAAAAAAAAAAAAAAAAAAAAAAAAAAAAAAAAAAAAAAAAAAAAAAAAAAAAAAAAAAAAAAAAAAAAAAAAAAAAAAAAAAAAAAAAAAAAAAAAAAAAAAAAAAAAAAAAAAAAAAAAAAAAAAAAAAAAAAAAAAAAAAAAAAAAAAAAAAAAAAAAAAAAAAAAAAAAAAAAAAAAAAAAAAAAAAAAAAAAAAAAAAAAAAAAAAAAAAAAAAAAAAAAAAAAAAAAAAAAAAAAAAAAAAAAAAAAAAAAAAAAAAAAAAAAAAAAAAAAAAAAAAAAAAAAAAAAAAAAAAAAAAAAAAAAAAAAAAAAAAAAAAAAAAAAAAAAAAAAAAAAAAAAAAAAAAAAAAAAAAAAAAAAAAAAAAAAAAAAAAAAAAAAAAAAAAAAAAAAAAAAAAAAAAAAAAAAAAAAAAAAAAAAAAAAAAAAAAAAAAAAAAAAAAAAAAAAAAAAAAAAAAAAAAAAAAAAAAAAAAAAAAAAAAAAAAAAAAAAAAAAAAAAAAAAAAAAAAAAAAAAAAAAAAAAAAAAAAAAAAAAAAAAAAAAAAAAAAAAAAAAAAAAAAAAAAAAAAAAAAAAAAAAAAAAAAAAAAAAAAAAAAAAAAAAAAAAAAAAAAAAAAAAAAAAAAAAAAAAAAAAAAAAAAAAAAAAAAAAAAAAAAAAAAAAAAAAAAAAAAAAAAAAAAAAAAAAAAAAAAAAAAAAAAAAAAAAAAAAAAAAAAAAAAAAAAAAAAAAAAAAAAAAAAAAAAAAAAAAAAAAAAAAAAAAAAAAAAAAAAAAAAAAAAAAAAAAAAAAAAAAAAAAAAAAAAAAAAAAAAAAAAAAAAAAAAAAAAAAAAAAAAAAAAAAAAAAAAAAAAAAAAAAAAAAAAAAAAAAAAAAAAAAAAAAAAAAAAAAAAAAAAAAAAAAAAAAAAAAAAAAAAAAAAAAAAAAAAAAAAAAAAAAAAAAAAAAAAAAAAAAAAAAAAAAAAAAAAAAAAAAAAAAAAAAAAAAAAAAAAAAAAAAAAAAAAAAAAAAAAAAAAAAAAAAAAAAAAAAAAAAAAAAAAAAAAAAAAAAAAAAAAAAAAAAAAAAAAAAAAAAAAAAAAAAAAAAAAAAAAAAAAAAAAAAAAAAAAAAAAAAAAAAAAAAAAAAAAAAAAAAAAAAAAAAAAAAAAAAAAAAAAAAAAAAAAAAAAAAAAAAAAAAAAAAAAAAAAAAAAAAAAAAAAAAAAAAAAAAAAAAAAAAAAAAAAAAAAAAAAAAAAAAAAAAAAAAAAAAAAAAAAAAAAAAAAAAAAAAAAAAAAAAAAAAAAAAAAAAAAAAAAAAAAAAAAAAAAAAAAAAAAAAAAAAAAAAAAAAAAAAAAAAAAAAAAAAAAAAAAAAAAAAAAAAAAAAAAAAAAAAAAAAAAAAAAAAAAAAAAAAAAAAAAAAAAAAAAAAAAAAAAAAAAAAAAAAAAAAAAAAAAAAAAAAAAAAAAAAAAAAAAAAAAAAAAAAAAAAAAAAAAAAAAAAAAAAAAAAAAAAAAAAAAAAAAAAAAAAAAAAAAAAAAAAAAAAAAAAAAAAAAAAAAAAAAAAAAAAAAAAAAAAAAAAAAAAAAAAAAAAAAAAAAAAAAAAAAAAAAAAAAAAAAAAAAAAAAAAAAAAAAAAAAAAAAAAAAAAAAAAAAAAAAAAAAAAAAAAAAAAAAAAAAAAAAAAAAAAAAAAAAAAAAAAAAAAAAAAAAAAAAAAAAAAAAAAAAAAAAAAAAAAAAAAAAAAAAAAAAAAAAAAAAAAAAAAAAAAAAAAAAAAAAAAAAAAAAAAAAAAAAAAAAAAAAAAAAAAAAAAAAAAAAAAAAAAAAAAAAAAAAAAAAAAAAAAAAAAAAAAAAAAAAAAAAAAAAAAAAAAAAAAAAAAAAAAAAAAAAAAAAAAAAAAAAAAAAAAAAAAAAAAAAAAAAAAAAAAAAAAAAAAAAAAAAAAAAAAAAAAAAAAAAAAAAAAAAAAAAAAAAAAAAAAAAAAAAAAAAAAAAAAAAAAAAAAAAAAAAAAAAAAAAAAAAAAAAAAAAAAAAAAAAAAAAAAAAAAAAAAAAAAAAAAAAAAAAAAAAAAAAAAAAAAAAAAAAAAAAAAAAAAAAAAAAAAAAAAAAAAAAAAAAAAAAAAAAAAAAAAAAAAAAAAAAAAAAAAAAAAAAAAAAAAAAAAAAAAAAAAAAAAAAAAAAAAAAAAAAAAAAAAAAAAAAAAAAAAAAAAAAAAAAAAAAAAAAAAAAAAAAAAAAAAAAAAAAAAAAAAAAAAAAAAAAAAAAAAAAAAAAAAAAAAAAAAAAAAAAAAAAAAAAAAAAAAAAAAAAAAAAAAAAAAAAAAAAAAAAAAAAAAAAAAAAAAAAAAAAAAAAAAAAAAAAAAAAAAAAAAAAAAAAAAAAAAAAAAAAAAAAAAAAAAAAAAAAAAAAAAAAAAAAAAAAAAAAAAAAAAAAAAAAAAAAAAAAAAAAAAAAAAAAAAAAAAAAAAAAAAAAAAAAAAAAAAAAAAAAAAAAAAAAAAAAAAAAAAAAAAAAAAAAAAAAAAAAAAAAAAAAAAAAAAAAAAAAAAAAAAAAAAAAAAAAAAAAAAAAAAAAAAAAAAAAAAAAAAAAAAAAAAAAAAAAAAAAAAAAAAAAAAAAAAAAAAAAAAAAAAAAAAAAAAAAAAAAAAAAAAAAAAAAAAAAAAAAAAAAAAAAAAAAAAAAAAAAAAAAAAAAAAAAAAAAAAAAAAAAAAAAAAAAAAAAAAAAAAAAAAAAAAAAAAAAAAAAAAAAAAAAAAAAAAAAAAAAAAAAAAAAAAAAAAAAAAAAAAAAAAAAAAAAAAAAAAAAAAAAAAAAAAAAAAAAAAAAAAAAAAAAAAAAAAAAAAAAAAAAAAAAAAAAAAAAAAAAAAAAAAAAAAAAAAAAAAAAAAAAAAAAAAAAAAAAAAAAAAAAAAAAAAAAAAAAAAAAAAAAAAAAAAAAAAAAAAAAAAAAAAAAAAAAAAAAAAAAAAAAAAAAAAAAAAAAAAAAAAAAAAAAAAAAAAAAAAAAAAAAAAAAAAAAAAAAAAAAAAAAAAAAAAAAAAAAAAAAAAAAAAAAAAAAAAAAAAAAAAAAAAAAAAAAAAAAAAAAAAAAAAAAAAAAAAAAAAAAAAAAAAAAAAAAAAAAAAAAAAAAAAAAAAAAAAAAAAAAAAAAAAAAAAAAAAAAAAAAAAAAAAAAAAAAAAAAAAAAAAAAAAAAAAAAAAAAAAAAAAAAAAAAAAAAAAAAAAAAAAAAAAAAAAAAAAAAAAAAAAAAAAAAAAAAAAAAAAAAAAAAAAAAAAAAAAAAAAAAAAAAAAAAAAAAAAAAAAAAAAAAAAAAAAAAAAAAAAAAAAAAAAAAAAAAAAAAAAAAAAAAAAAAAAAAAAAAAAAAAAAAAAAAAAAAAAAAAAAAAAAAAAAAAAAAAAAAAAAAAAAAAAAAAAAAAAAAAAAAAAAAAAAAAAAAAAAAAAAAAAAAAAAAAAAAAAAAAAAAAAAAAAAAAAAAAAAAAAAAAAAAAAAAAAAAAAAAAAAAAAAAAAAAAAAAAAAAAAAAAAAAAAAAAAAAAAAAAAAAAAAAAAAAAAAAAAAAAAAAAAAAAAAAAAAAAAAAAAAAAAAAAAAAAAAAAAAAAAAAAAAAAAAAAAAAAAAAAAAAAAAAAAAAAAAAAAAAAAAAAAAAAAAAAAAAAAAAAAAAAAAAAAAAAAAAAAAAAAAAAAAAAAAAAAAAAAAAAAAAAAAAAAAAAAAAAAAAAAAAAAAAAAAAAAAAAAAAAAAAAAAAAAAAAAAAAAAAAAAAAAAAAAAAAAAAAAAAAAAAAAAAAAAAAAAAAAAAAAAAAAAAAAAAAAAAAAAAAAAAAAAAAAAAAAAAAAAAAAAAAAAAAAAAAAAAAAAAAAAAAAAAAAAAAAAAAAAAAAAAAAAAAAAAAAAAAAAAAAAAAAAAAAAAAAAAAAAAAAAAAAAAAAAAAAAAAAAAAAAAAAAAAAAAAAAAAAAAAAAAAAAAAAAAAAAAAAAAAAAAAAAAAAAAAAAAAAAAAAAAAAAAAAAAAAAAAAAAAAAAAAAAAAAAAAAAAAAAAAAAAAAAAAAAAAAAAAAAAAAAAAAAAAAAAAAAAAAAAAAAAAAAAAAAAAAAAAAAAAAAAAAAAAAAAAAAAAAAAAAAAAAAAAAAAAAAAAAAAAAAAAAAAAAAAAAAAAAAAAAAAAAAAAAAAAAAAAAAAAAAAAAAAAAAAAAAAAAAAAAAAAAAAAAAAAAAAAAAAAAAAAAAAAAAAAAAAAAAAAAAAAAAAAAAAAAAAAAAAAAAAAAAAAAAAAAAAAAAAAAAAAAAAAAAAAAAAAAAAAAAAAAAAAAAAAAAAAAAAAAAAAAAAAAAAAAAAAAAAAAAAAAAAAAAAAAAAAAAAAAAAAAAAAAAAAAAAAAAAAAAAAAAAAAAAAAAAAAAAAAAAAAAAAAAAAAAAAAAAAAAAAAAAAAAAAAAAAAAAAAAAAAAAAAAAAAAAAAAAAAAAAAAAAAAAAAAAAAAAAAAAAAAAAAAAAAAAAAAAAAAAAAAAAAAAAAAAAAAAAAAAAAAAAAAAAAAAAAAAAAAAAAAAAAAAAAAAAAAAAAAAAAAAAAAAAAAAAAAAAAAAAAAAAAAAAAAAAAAAAAAAAAAAAAAAAAAAAAAAAAAAAAAAAAAAAAAAAAAAAAAAAAAAAAAAAAAAAAAAAAAAAAAAAAAAAAAAAAAAAAAAAAAAAAAAAAAAAAAAAAAAAAAAAAAAAAAAAAAAAAAAAAAAAAAAAAAAAAAAAAAAAAAAAAAAAAAAAAAAAAAAAAAAAAAAAAAAAAAAAAAAAAAAAAAAAAAAAAAAAAAAAAAAAAAAAAAAAAAAAAAAAAAAAAAAAAAAAAAAAAAAAAAAAAAAAAAAAAAAAAAAAAAAAAAAAAAAAAAAAAAAAAAAAAAAAAAAAAAAAAAAAAAAAAAAAAAAAAAAAAAAAAAAAAAAAAAAAAAAAAAAAAAAAAAAAAAAAAAAAAAAAAAAAAAAAAAAAAAAAAAAAAAAAAAAAAAAAAAAAAAAAAAAAAAAAAAAAAAAAAAAAAAAAAAAAAAAAAAAAAAAAAAAAAAAAAAAAAAAAAAAAAAAAAAAAAAAAAAAAAAAAAAAAAAAAAAAAAAAAAAAAAAAAAAAAAAAAAAAAAAAAAAAAAAAAAAAAAAAAAAAAAAAAAAAAAAAAAAAAAAAAAAAAAAAAAAAAAAAAAAAAAAAAAAAAAAAAAAAAAAAAAAAAAAAAAAAAAAAAAAAAAAAAAAAAAAAAAAAAAAAAAAAAAAAAAAAAAAAAAAAAAAAAAAAAAAAAAAAAAAAAAAAAAAAAAAAAAAAAAAAAAAAAAAAAAAAAAAAAAAAAAAAAAAAAAAAAAAAAAAAAAAAAAAAAAAAAAAAAAAAAAAAAAAAAAAAAAAAAAAAAAAAAAAAAAAAAAAAAAAAAAAAAAAAAAAAAAAAAAAAAAAAAAAAAAAAAAAAAAAAAAAAAAAAAAAAAAAAAAAAAAAAAAAAAAAAAAAAAAAAAAAAAAAAAAAAAAAAAAAAAAAAAAAAAAAAAAAAAAAAAAAAAAAAAAAAAAAAAAAAAAAAAAAAAAAAAAAAAAAAAAAAAAAAAAAAAAAAAAAAAAAAAAAAAAAAAAAAAAAAAAAAAAAAAAAAAAAAAAAAAAAAAAAAAAAAAAAAAAAAAAAAAAAAAAAAAAAAAAAAAAAAAAAAAAAAAAAAAAAAAAAAAAAAAAAAAAAAAAAAAAAAAAAAAAAAAAAAAAAAAAAAAAAAAAAAAAAAAAAAAAAAAAAAAAAAAAAAAAAAAAAAAAAAAAAAAAAAAAAAAAAAAAAAAAAAAAAAAAAAAAAAAAAAAAAAAAAAAAAAAAAAAAAAAAAAAAAAAAAAAAAAAAAAAAAAAAAAAAAAAAAAAAAAAAAAAAAAAAAAAAAAAAAAAAAAAAAAAAAAAAAAAAAAAAAAAAAAAAAAAAAAAAAAAAAAAAAAAAAAAAAAAAAAAAAAAAAAAAAAAAAAAAAAAAAAAAAAAAAAAAAAAAAAAAAAAAAAAAAAAAAAAAAAAAAAAAAAAAAAAAAAAAAAAAAAAAAAAAAAAAAAAAAAAAAAAAAAAAAAAAAAAAAAAAAAAAAAAAAAAAAAAAAAAAAAAAAAAAAAAAAAAAAAAAAAAAAAAAAAAAAAAAAAAAAAAAAAAAAAAAAAAAAAAAAAAAAAAAAAAAAAAAAAAAAAAAAAAAAAAAAAAAAAAAAAAAAAAAAAAAAAAAAAAAAAAAAAAAAAAAAAAAAAAAAAAAAAAAAAAAAAAAAAAAAAAAAAAAAAAAAAAAAAAAAAAAAAAAAAAAAAAAAAAAAAAAAAAAAAAAAAAAAAAAAAAAAAAAAAAAAAAAAAAAAAAAAAAAAAAAAAAAAAAAAAAAAAAAAAAAAAAAAAAAAAAAAAAAAAAAAAAAAAAAAAAAAAAAAAAAAAAAAAAAAAAAAAAAAAAAAAAAAAAAAAAAAAAAAAAAAAAAAAAAAAAAAAAAAAAAAAAAAAAAAAAAAAAAAAAAAAAAAAAAAAAAAAAAAAAAAAAAAAAAAAAAAAAAAAAAAAAAAAAAAAAAAAAAAAAAAAAAAAAAAAAAAAAAAAAAAAAAAAAAAAAAAAAAAAAAAAAAAAAAAAAAAAAAAAAAAAAAAAAAAAAAAAAAAAAAAAAAAAAAAAAAAAAAAAAAAAAAAAAAAAAAAAAAAAAAAAAAAAAAAAAAAAAAAAAAAAAAAAAAAAAAAAAAAAAAAAAAAAAAAAAAAAAAAAAAAAAAAAAAAAAAAAAAAAAAAAAAAAAAAAAAAAAAAAAAAAAAAAAAAAAAAAAAAAAAAAAAAAAAAAAAAAAAAAAAAAAAAAAAAAAAAAAAAAAAAAAAAAAAAAAAAAAAAAAAAAAAAAAAAAAAAAAAAAAAAAAAAAAAAAAAAAAAAAAAAAAAAAAAAAAAAAAAAAAAAAAAAAAAAAAAAAAAAAAAAAAAAAAAAAAAAAAAAAAAAAAAAAAAAAAAAAAAAAAAAAAAAAAAAAAAAAAAAAAAAAAAAAAAAAAAAAAAAAAAAAAAAAAAAAAAAAAAAAAAAAAAAAAAAAAAAAAAAAAAAAAAAAAAAAAAAAAAAAAAAAAAAAAAAAAAAAAAAAAAAAAAAAAAAAAAAAAAAAAAAAAAAAAAAAAAAAAAAAAAAAAAAAAAAAAAAAAAAAAAAAAAAAAAAAAAAAAAAAAAAAAAAAAAAAAAAAAAAAAAAAAAAAAAAAAAAAAAAAAAAAAAAAAAAAAAAAAAAAAAAAAAAAAAAAAAAAAAAAAAAAAAAAAAAAAAAAAAAAAAAAAAAAAAAAAAAAAAAAAAAAAAAAAAAAAAAAAAAAAAAAAAAAAAAAAAAAAAAAAAAAAAAAAAAAAAAAAAAAAAAAAAAAAAAAAAAAAAAAAAAAAAAAAAAAAAAAAAAAAAAAAAAAAAAAAAAAAAAAAAAAAAAAAAAAAAAAAAAAAAAAAAAAAAAAAAAAAAAAAAAAAAAAAAAAAAAAAAAAAAAAAAAAAAAAAAAAAAAAAAAAAAAAAAAAAAAAAAAAAAAAAAAAAAAAAAAAAAAAAAAAAAAAAAAAAAAAAAAAAAAAAAAAAAAAAAAAAAAAAAAAAAAAAAAAAAAAAAAAAAAAAAAAAAAAAAAAAAAAAAAAAAAAAAAAAAAAAAAAAAAAAAAAAAAAAAAAAAAAAAAAAAAAAAAAAAAAAAAAAAAAAAAAAAAAAAAAAAAAAAAAAAAAAAAAAAAAAAAAAAAAAAAAAAAAAAAAAAAAAAAAAAAAAAAAAAAAAAAAAAAAAAAAAAAAAAAAAAAAAAAAAAAAAAAAAAAAAAAAAAAAAAAAAAAAAAAAAAAAAAAAAAAAAAAAAAAAAAAAAAAAAAAAAAAAAAAAAAAAAAAAAAAAAAAAAAAAAAAAAAAAAAAAAAAAAAAAAAAAAAAAAAAAAAAAAAAAAAAAAAAAAAAAAAAAAAAAAAAAAAAAAAAAAAAAAAAAAAAAAAAAAAAAAAAAAAAAAAAAAAAAAAAAAAAAAAAAAAAAAAAAAAAAAAAAAAAAAAAAAAAAAAAAAAAAAAAAAAAAAAAAAAAAAAAAAAAAAAAAAAAAAAAAAAAAAAAAAAAAAAAAAAAAAAAAAAAAAAAAAAAAAAAAAAAAAAAAAAAAAAAAAAAAAAAAAAAAAAAAAAAAAAAAAAAAAAAAAAAAAAAAAAAAAAAAAAAAAAAAAAAAAAAAAAAAAAAAAAAAAAAAAAAAAAAAAAAAAAAAAAAAAAAAAAAAAAAAAAAAAAAAAAAAAAAAAAAAAAAAAAAAAAAAAAAAAAAAAAAAAAAAAAAAAAAAAAAAAAAAAAAAAAAAAAAAAAAAAAAAAAAAAAAAAAAAAAAAAAAAAAAAAAAAAAAAAAAAAAAAAAAAAAAAAAAAAAAAAAAAAAAAAAAAAAAAAAAAAAAAAAAAAAAAAAAAAAAAAAAAAAAAAAAAAAAAAAAAAAAAAAAAAAAAAAAAAAAAAAAAAAAAAAAAAAAAAAAAAAAAAAAAAAAAAAAAAAAAAAAAAAAAAAAAAAAAAAAAAAAAAAAAAAAAAAAAAAAAAAAAAAAAAAAAAAAAAAAAAAAAAAAAAAAAAAAAAAAAAAAAAAAAAAAAAAAAAAAAAAAAAAAAAAAAAAAAAAAAAAAAAAAAAAAAAAAAAAAAAAAAAAAAAAAAAAAAAAAAAAAAAAAAAAAAAAAAAAAAAAAAAAAAAAAAAAAAAAAAAAAAAAAAAAAAAAAAAAAAAAAAAAAAAAAAAAAAAAAAAAAAAAAAAAAAAAAAAAAAAAAAAAAAAAAAAAAAAAAAAAAAAAAAAAAAAAAAAAAAAAAAAAAAAAAAAAAAAAAAAAAAAAAAAAAAAAAAAAAAAAAAAAAAAAAAAAAAAAAAAAAAAAAAAAAAAAAAAAAAAAAAAAAAAAAAAAAAAAAAAAAAAAAAAAAAAAAAAAAAAAAAAAAAAAAAAAAAAAAAAAAAAAAAAAAAAAAAAAAAAAAAAAAAAAAAAAAAAAAAAAAAAAAAAAAAAAAAAAAAAAAAAAAAAAAAAAAAAAAAAAAAAAAAAAAAAAAAAAAAAAAAAAAAAAAAAAAAAAAAAAAAAAAAAAAAAAAAAAAAAAAAAAAAAAAAAAAAAAAAAAAAAAAAAAAAAAAAAAAAAAAAAAAAAAAAAAAAAAAAAAAAAAAAAAAAAAAAAAAAAAAAAAAAAAAAAAAAAAAAAAAAAAAAAAAAAAAAAAAAAAAAAAAAAAAAAAAAAAAAAAAAAAAAAAAAAAAAAAAAAAAAAAAAAAAAAAAAAAAAAAAAAAAAAAAAAAAAAAAAAAAAAAAAAAAAAAAAAAAAAAAAAAAAAAAAAAAAAAAAAAAAAAAAAAAAAAAAAAAAAAAAAAAAAAAAAAAAAAAAAAAAAAAAAAAAAAAAAAAAAAAAAAAAAAAAAAAAAAAAAAAAAAAAAAAAAAAAAAAAAAAAAAAAAAAAAAAAAAAAAAAAAAAAAAAAAAAAAAAAAAAAAAAAAAAAAAAAAAAAAAAAAAAAAAAAAAAAAAAAAAAAAAAAAAAAAAAAAAAAAAAAAAAAAAAAAAAAAAAAAAAAAAAAAAAAAAAAAAAAAAAAAAAAAAAAAAAAAAAAAAAAAAAAAAAAAAAAAAAAAAAAAAAAAAAAAAAAAAAAAAAAAAAAAAAAAAAAAAAAAAAAAAAAAAAAAAAAAAAAAAAAAAAAAAAAAAAAAAAAAAAAAAAAAAAAAAAAAAAAAAAAAAAAAAAAAAAAAAAAAAAAAAAAAAAAAAAAAAAAAAAAAAAAAAAAAAAAAAAAAAAAAAAAAAAAAAAAAAAAAAAAAAAAAAAAAAAAAAAAAAAAAAAAAAAAAAAAAAAAAAAAAAAAAAAAAAAAAAAAAAAAAAAAAAAAAAAAAAAAAAAAAAAAAAAAAAAAAAAAAAAAAAAAAAAAAAAAAAAAAAAAAAAAAAAAAAAAAAAAAAAAAAAAAAAAAAAAAAAAAAAAAAAAAAAAAAAAAAAAAAAAAAAAAAAAAAAAAAAAAAAAAAAAAAAAAAAAAAAAAAAAAAAAAAAAAAAAAAAAAAAAAAAAAAAAAAAAAAAAAAAAAAAAAAAAAAAAAAAAAAAAAAAAAAAAAAAAAAAAAAAAAAAAAAAAAAAAAAAAAAAAAAAAAAAAAAAAAAAAAAAAAAAAAAAAAAAAAAAAAAAAAAAAAAAAAAAAAAAAAAAAAAAAAAAAAAAAAAAAAAAAAAAAAAAAAAAAAAAAAAAAAAAAAAAAAAAAAAAAAAAAAAAAAAAAAAAAAAAAAAAAAAAAAAAAAAAAAAAAAAAAAAAAAAAAAAAAAAAAAAAAAAAAAAAAAAAAAAAAAAAAAAAAAAAAAAAAAAAAAAAAAAAAAAAAAAAAAAAAAAAAAAAAAAAAAAAAAAAAAAAAAAAAAAAAAAAAAAAAAAAAAAAAAAAAAAAAAAAAAAAAAAAAAAAAAAAAAAAAAAAAAAAAAAAAAAAAAAAAAAAAAAAAAAAAAAAAAAAAAAAAAAAAAAAAAAAAAAAAAAAAAAAAAAAAAAAAAAAAAAAAAAAAAAAAAAAAAAAAAAAAAAAAAAAAAAAAAAAAAAAAAAAAAAAAAAAAAAAAAAAAAAAAAAAAAAAAAAAAAAAAAAAAAAAAAAAAAAAAAAAAAAAAAAAAAAAAAAAAAAAAAAAAAAAAAAAAAAAAAAAAAAAAAAAAAAAAAAAAAAAAAAAAAAAAAAAAAAAAAAAAAAAAAAAAAAAAAAAAAAAAAAAAAAAAAAAAAAAAAAAAAAAAAAAAAAAAAAAAAAAAAAAAAAAAAAAAAAAAAAAAAAAAAAAAAAAAAAAAAAAAAAAAAAAAAAAAAAAAAAAAAAAAAAAAAAAAAAAAAAAAAAAAAAAAAAAAAAAAAAAAAAAAAAAAAAAAAAAAAAAAAAAAAAAAAAAAAAAAAAAAAAAAAAAAAAAAAAAAAAAAAAAAAAAAAAAAAAAAAAAAAAAAAAAAAAAAAAAAAAAAAAAAAAAAAAAAAAAAAAAAAAAAAAAAAAAAAAAAAAAAAAAAAAAAAAAAAAAAAAAAAAAAAAAAAAAAAAAAAAAAAAAAAAAAAAAAAAAAAAAAAAAAAAAAAAAAAAAAAAAAAAAAAAAAAAAAAAAAAAAAAAAAAAAAAAAAAAAAAAAAAAAAAAAAAAAAAAAAAAAAAAAAAAAAAAAAAAAAAAAAAAAAAAAAAAAAAAAAAAAAAAAAAAAAAAAAAAAAAAAAAAAAAAAAAAAAAAAAAAAAAACAAAAAAAAAAAAAAAAAAAAAAAAAAAAAAAAAAAAAAAAAAAAAAAAAAAAAAAAAAAAAAAAAAAAAAAAAAAAAAAAAAAAAAAAAAAAAAAAAAAAAAAAAAAAAAAAAAAAAAAAAAAAAAAAAAAAAAAAAAAAAAAAAAAAAAAAAAAAAAAAAAAAAAAAAAAAAAAAAAAAAAAAAAAAAAAAAAAAAAAAAAAAAAAAAAAAAAAAAAAAAAAAAAAAAAAAAAAAAAAAAAAAAAAAAAAAAAAAAAAAAAAAAAAAAAAAAAAAAAAAAAAAAAAAAAAAAAAAAAAAAAAAAAAAAAAAAAAAAAAAAAAAAAAAAAAAAAAAAAAAAAAAAAAAAAAAAAAAAAAAAAAAAAAAAAAAAAAAAAAAAAAAAAAAAAAAAAAAAAAAAAAAAAAAAAAAAAAAAAAAAAAAAAAAAAAAAAAAAAAAAAAAAAAAAAAAAAAAAAAAAAAAAAAAAAAAAAAAAAAAAAAAAAAAAAAAAAAAAAAAAAAAAAAAAAAAAAAAAAAAAAAAAAAAAAAAAAAAAAAAAAAAAAAAAAAAAAAAAAAAAAAAAAAAAAAAAAAAAAAAAAAAAAAAAAAAAAAAAAAAAAAAAAAAAAAAAAAAAAAAAAAAAAAAAAAAAAAAAAAAAAAAAAAAAAAAAAAAAAAAAAAAAAAAAAAAAAAAAAAAAAAAAAAAAAAAAAAAAAAAAAAAAAAAAAAAAAAAAAAAAAAAAAAAAAAAAAAAAAAAAAAAAAAAAAAAAAAAAAAAAAAAAAAAAAAAAAAAAAAAAAAAAAAAAAAAAAAAAAAAAAAAAAAAAAAAAAAAAAAAAAAAAAAAAAAAAAAAAAAAAAAAAAAAAAAAAAAAAAAAAAAAAAAAAAAAAAAAAAAAAAAAAAAAAAAAAAAAAAAAAAAAAAAAAAAAAAAAAAAAAAAAAAAAAAAAAAAAAAAAAAAAAAAAAAAAAAAAAAAAAAAAAAAAAAAAAAAAAAAAAAAAAAAAAAAAAAAAAAAAAAAAAAAAAAAAAAAAAAAAAAAAAAAAAAAAAAAAAAAAAAAAAAAAAAAAAAAAAAAAAAAAAAAAAAAAAAAAAAAAAAAAAAAAAAAAAAAAAAAAAAAAAAAAAAAAAAAAAAAAAAAAAAAAAAAAAAAAAAAAAAAAAAAAAAAAAAAAAAAAAAAAAAAAAAAAAAAAAAAAAAAAAAAAAAAAAAAAAAAAAAAAAAAAAAAAAAAAAAAAAAAAAAAAAAAAAAAAAAAAAAAAAAAAAAAAAAAAAAAAAAAAAAAAAAAAAAAAAAAAAAAAAAAAAAAAAAAAAAAAAAAAAAAAAAAAAAAAAAAAAAAAAAAAAAAAAAAAAAAAAAAAAAAAAAAAAAAAAAAAAAAAAAAAAAAAAAAAAAAAAAAAAAAAAAAAAAAAAAAAAAAAAAAAAAAAAAAAAAAAAAAAAAAAAAAAAAAAAAAAAAAAAAAAAAAAAAAAAAAAAAAAAAAAAAAAAAAAAAAAAAAAAAAAAAAAAAAAAAAAAAAAAAAAAAAAAAAAAAAAAAAAAAAAAAAAAAAAAAAAAAAAAAAAAAAAAAAAAAAAAAAAAAAAAAAAAAAAAAAAAAAAAAAAAAAAAAAAAAAAAAAAAAAAAAAAAAAAAAAAAAAAAAAAAAAAAAAAAAAAAAAAAAAAAAAAAAAAAAAAAAAAAAAAAAAAAAAAAAAAAAAAAAAAAAAAAAAAAAAAAAAAAAAAAAAAAAAAAAAAAAAAAAAAAAAAAAAAAAAAAAAAAAAAAAAAAAAAAAAAAAAAAAAAAAAAAAAAAAAAAAAAAAAAAAAAAAAAAAAAAAAAAAAAAAAAAAAAAAAAAAAAAAAAAAAAAAAAAAAAAAAAAAAAAAAAAAAAAAAAAAAAAAAAAAAAAAAAAAAAAAAAAAAAAAAAAAAAAAAAAAAAAAAAAAAAAAAAAAAAAAAAAAAAAAAAAAAAAAAAAAAAAAAAAAAAAAAAAAAAAAAAAAAAAAAAAAAAAAAAAAAAAAAAAAAAAAAAAAAAAAAAAAAAAAAAAAAAAAAAAAAAAAAAAAAAAAAAAAAAAAAAAAAAAAAAAAAAAAAAAAAAAAAAAAAAAAAAAAAAAAAAAAAAAAAAAAAAAAAAAAAAAAAAAAAAAAAAAAAAAAAAAAAAAAAAAAAAAAAAAAAAAAAAAAAAAAAAAAAAAAAAAAAAAAAAAAAAAAAAAAAAAAAAAAAAAAAAAAAAAAAAAAAAAAAAAAAAAAAAAAAAAAAAAAAAAAAAAAAAAAAAAAAAAAAAAAAAAAAAAAAAAAAAAAAAAAAAAAAAAAAAAAAAAAAAAAAAAAAAAAAAAAAAAAAAAAAAAAAAAAAAAAAAAAAAAAAAAAAAAAAAAAAAAAAAAAAAAAAAAAAAAAAAAAAAAAAAAAAAAAAAAAAAAAAAAAAAAAAAAAAAAAAAAAAAAAAAAAAAAAAAAAAAAAAAAAAAAAAAAAAAAAAAAAAAAAAAAAAAAAAAAAAAAAAAAAAAAAAAAAAAAAAAAAAAAAAAAAAAAAAAAAAAAAAAAAAAAAAAAAAAAAAAAAAAAAAAAAAAAAAAAAAAAAAAAAAAAAAAAAAAAAAAAAAAAAAAAAAAAAAAAAAAAAAAAAAAAAAAAAAAAAAAAAAAAAAAAAAAAAAAAAAAAAAAAAAAAAAAAAAAAAAAAAAAAAAAAAAAAAAAAAAAAAAAAAAAAAAAAAAAAAAAAAAAAAAAAAAAAAAAAAAAAAAAAAAAAAAAAAAAAAAAAAAAAAAAAAAAAAAAAAAAAAAAAAAAAAAAAAAAAAAAAAAAAAAAAAAAAAAAAAAAAAAAAAAAAAAAAAAAAAAAAAAAAAAAAAAAAAAAAAAAAAAAAAAAAAAAAAAAAAAAAAAAAAAAAAAAAAAAAAAAAAAAAAAAAAAAAAAAAAAAAAAAAAAAAAAAAAAAAAAAAAAAAAAAAAAAAAAAAAAAAAAAAAAAAAAAAAAAAAAAAAAAAAAAAAAAAAAAAAAAAAAAAAAAAAAAAAAAAAAAAAAAAAAAAAAAAAAAAAAAAAAAAAAAAAAAAAAAAAAAAAAAAAAAAAAAAAAAAAAAAAAAAAAAAAAAAAAAAAAAAAAAAAAAAAAAAAAAAAAAAAAAAAAAAAAAAAAAAAAAAAAAAAAAAAAAAAAAAAAAAAAAAAAAAAAAAAAAAAAAAAAAAAAAAAAAAAAAAAAAAAAAAAAAAAAAAAAAAAAAAAAAAAAAAACAAAAAAAAAAAAAAAAAAAAAAAAAAAAAAAAAAAAAAAAAAAAAAAAAAAAAAAAAAAAAAAAAAAAAAAAAAAAAAAAAAAAAAAAAAAAAAAAAAAAAAAAAAAAAAAAAAAAAAAAAAAAAAAAAAAAAAAAAAAAAAAAAAAAAAAAAAAAAAAAAAAAAAAAAACAAAAAAAAAAAAAAAAAAAAAAAAAAAAAAAAAAAAAAAAAAAAAAAAAAAAAAAAAAAAAAAAAAAAAAAAAAAAAAAAAAAAAAAAAAAAAAAAAAAAAAAAAAAAAAAAAAAAAAAAAAAAAAAAAAAAAAAAAAAAAAAAAAAAAAAAAAAAAAAAAAAAAAAAAAAAAAAAAAAAAAAAAAAAAAAAAAAAAAAAAAAAAAAAAAAAAAAAAAAAAAAAAAAAAAAAAAAAAAAAAAAAAAAAAAAAAAAAAAAAAAAAAAAAAAAAAAAAAAAAAAAAAAAAAAAAAAAAAAAAAAAAAAAAAAAAAAAAAAAAAAAAAAAAAAAAAAAAAAAAAAAAAAAAAAAAAAAAAAAAAAAAAAAAAAAAAAAAAAAAAAAAAAAAAAAAAAAAAAAAAAAAAAAAAAAAAAAAAAAAAAAAAAAAAAAAAAAAAAAAAAAAAAAAAAAAAAAAAAAAAAAAAAAAAAAAAAAAAAAAAAAAAAAAAAAAAAAAAAAAAAAAAAAAAAAAAAAAAAAAAAAAAAAAAAAAAAAAAAAAAAAAAAAAAAAAAAAAAAAAAAAAAAAAAAAAAAAAAAAAAAAAAAAAAAAAAAAAAAAAAAAAAAAAAAAAAAAAAAAAAAAAAAAAAAAAAAAAAAAAAAAAAAAAAAAAAAAACAAAAAAAAAAAAAAAAAAAAAAAAAAAAAAAAAAAAAAAAAAAAAAAAAAAAAAAAAAAAAAAAAAAAAAAAAAAAAAAAAAAAAAAAAAAAAAAAAAAAAAAAAAAAAAAAAAAAAAAAAAAAAAAAAAAAAAAAAAAAAAAAAAAAAAAAAAAAAAAAAAAAAAAAAAAAAAAAAAAAAAAAAAAAAAAAAAAAAAAAAAAAAAAAAAAAAAAAAAAAAAAAAAAAAAAAAAAAAAAAAAAAAAAAAAAAAAAAAAAAAAAAAAAAAAAAAAAAAAAAAAAAAAAAAAAAAAAAAAAAAAAAAAAAAAAAAAAAAAAAAAAAAAAAAAAAAAAAAAAAAAAAAACAAAAAAAAAAAAAAAAAAAAAAAAAAAAAAAAAAAAAAAAAAAAAAAAAAAAAAAAAAAAAAAAAAAAAAAAAAAAAAAAAAAAAAAAAAAAAAAAAAAAAAAAAAAAAAAAAAAAAAAAAAAAAAAAAAAAAAAAAAAAAAAAAAAAAAAAAAAAAAAAAAAAAAAAAAAAAAAAAAAAAAAAAAAAAAAAAAAAAAAAAAAAAAAAAAAAAAAAAAAAAAACAAAAAAAAAAAAAAAAAAAAAAAAAAAAAAAAAAAAAAAAAAAAAAAAAAAAAAAAAAAAAAAAAAAAAAAAAAAAAAAAAAAAAAAAAAAAAAAAAAAAAAAAAAAAAAAAAAAAAAAAAAAAAAAAAAAAAAAAAAAAAAAAAAAAAAAAAAAAAAAAAAAAAAAAAAAAAAAAAAAAAAAAAAAAAAAAAAAAAAAAAAAAAAAAAAAAAAAAAAAAAAAAAAAAAAAAAAAAAAAAAAAAAAAAAAAAAAAAAAAAAAAAAAAAAAAAAAAAAAAAAAAAAAAAAAAAAAAAAAAAAAAAAAAAAACAAAAAAAAAAAAAAAAAAAAAAAAAAAAAAAAAAAAAAAAAAAAAAAAAAAAAAAAAAAAAAAAAAAAAAAAAAAAAAAAAAAAAAAAAAAAAAAAAAAAAAAAAAAAAAAAAAAAAAAAAAAAAAAAAAAAAAAAAAAAAACAAAAAAAAAAAAAAAAAAAAAAAAAAAAAAAAAAAAAAAAAAAAAAAAAAAAAAAAAAAAAAAAAAAAAAAAAAAAAAAAAAAAAAAAAAAAAAAAAAAAAAAAAAAAAAAAAAAAAAAAAAAAAAAAAAAAAAAAAAAAAAAAAAAAAAAAAAAAAAAAAAAAAAAAAAAAAAAAAAAAAAAAAAAAAAAAAAAAAAAAAAAAAAAAAAAAAAAAAAAAAAAAAAAAAAAAAAAAAAAAAAAAAAAAAAAAAAAAAAAAAAAAAAAAAAAAAAAAAAAAAAAAAAAAAAAAAAAAAAAAAAAAAAAAAAAAAAAAAAAAAAAAAAAAAAAAAAAAAAAAAAAAAAAAAAAAAAAAAAAAAAAAAAAAAAAAAAAAAAAAAAAAAAAAAAAAAAAAAAAAAAAAAAAAAAAAAAAAAAAAAAAAAAAAAAAAAAAAAAAAAAAAAAAAAAAAAAAAAAAAAAAAAAAAAAAAAAACAAAAAAAAAAAAAAACAAAAAAAAAAAAAAAAAAAAAAAAAAAAAAAAAAAACAAAAAAAAAAAAAAAAAAAAAAAAAAAAAAAAAAAAAAAAAAAACAAAAAAAAAAAAAAAAAAAAAAAAAAAAAAAAAAAAACAAAAAAAAAAAAAAAAAAAAAAAAAAAAAAAAAAAAAAAAAAAAAAAAAAAAAAAAAAAAAAAAAAAAAAAAAAAAAAAAAAAAACAAAAAAAAAAAAAAAAAAAAAAAAAAAAAAAAAAAAAAAAAAAAAAAAAAAAAAAAAAAAAAAAAAAAAAAAAAAAAAAAAAAAAAAAAAAAAAAAAAAAAAAAAAAAAAAAAAAAAAAAAAAAAAAAAAAAAAAAAAAAAAAAAAAAAACAAAAAAAAAAAAAAAAAAAAAAAAAAAAAAAAAAAAAAAAAAAAAAAAAAAAAAAAAAAAAAAAAAAAAAAAAAAAAAAAAAAAAAAAAAAAAAAAAAAAAAAAAAAAAAAAAAAAAAAAAAAAAAAAAAAAAAAAAAAAAAAAAAAAAAAAAAAAAAAAAAAAAAAAAAAAAAAAAAAAAAAAAAAAAAAAAA